>NW_019721002.1:41709-55939 GCF_002891405.2 Cryptotermes secundus | reverse complement strand
GCTGTTTCTCAATTTCAGGCATCAGAAGACCAACCTTCCACGCCACATTCAGAATCGGTTGAATAGCAGTCCGAATCTGTGTCATTGAACAGCTGTTTCTCATTTCAGCATTTTCCATACGACGTCGTCGTGTATACGGCTCTCTAGCAGTGCTAGCAATGAATCTCTGTGCTTAGACCACGATAAGAAGCCATAAATCTTAACCTCGAGCCCACACATACAAAAATCTCATTCACGACTTCTCTGAACCCAATATCTGCTTCATGATGTCATGGGTGGCTAACCTTATATTGCGATGTTTCAAAATCGTTACAAACACAATGGTTTGACTGCAATGAATGAACGAATGACTTATCTGGCAACACCATATTCCGAGAATTAACTTCTGTGTTTATCTAACACATTAGGCAGCGAGGAATTTCAGACGCCTACAGTCGTGCATAGTGACATGTCCCATACGATAAATAAGCTACAACAAGAGATACCATTGAATGTGAAGTCGCCACAAGGACTTACACTGCTAAAACGCATGGTGCAGAAAATGTATTACACTGCTAGAACGCATGGTGCAGAAAATGTATGAATTTCGGGAAATTTTATTTTGGGAATCAGTGTAAAATTTTTTTACAGATATTAAAACCTGTAAATTAGAATATCTGATTCTATATTCTTTCTACATTAAAGGAGCATTCATTTCGTTCGTTTATCATAAAAAATGTAGAAATCACACCATTTTTAGAAACATGCTTACAATTTCATTGCTCTAGAAGGGTGGGCATTTAAATAAACTCCGTCCAGCTGCCCCTACTGGAAATTAAATGGCCCGTCCGATAAAGGTTAAAATAATTATAATTTTTGCTAGTAATATATTTTCTGCAATGTTAGAGAAGAAACTGACACTGCAAACTGCAGTGCTCCTGAGTTCCTTCACAGTGTTCACAAACTTCTACGTGAATACACAGCGTCACATCACAGAAGACAGTACTGTTCACAGCAAGGTGTTGCGTTGTGCCTGTAGCAGACCAAATAGACTTTTTATGTAGAAGAATGAATGTATTTGTTTATATCCTGTCCTCATTTACTCATGCCAAGGATTGGGTGGCCTTTCAGCCCTGTTATGACTTCAGTTATTTTATGAGGATAATCAGAGTTCCTAGAACAATTTTAATGAATGGTTCTACCTGAAGCTGAAGTTTGTTCACTTGAATTTCTAAAATTGTATTTAAACATCCTGTTGCGTTAATGTACTCTTCATTCACACACCGTACTCCCGACCGCAATGCAGCCCGTTCGTTATTTTTCCCTGTCCCCCTCACTACATGTTTCGGCCATATACGACCATTGTGAGGCGTGTCTGTTTGCTAAAACTGTTTCACTGTGTAATATATGCAAGTTCAGCTATCACATGCGAATGTGATATCTCTCACTTAAAATAATATACTCTATTAAAGGGCCGTGCCATAGCTCAAGTGGTTAGTCGCTGGCTTCCCACCGCAGTGGCCCGGGTCTGGTCAAGTGGGATTTGTGGTGGACAAAGTGGCCCTGGGGCAGCTTTTCTCCGAGTACTTCGGTTTCCCCTGCCAATCCTCATTCCACCAATTGCTCCACAATCACCCTCACCTATCACCTGGGGCTGGTACAATAGGCCAGAAGTGTCTGCAGTACAAGGGACTTAGTCCCACCCCACTAGCAATAAAAAAAATATTCCATTAAAAATAAAATAATGCCTAATTAAAATTTCAATATTTTTGCTTGGGGGCTCTCGTCCTTTTATCCAATTATCATTGTGTTTGAATTCACTTTGCAGTGGCATGAGTGTTGTGTAAACATAGTTCCCAGTCGTCTTGGTGCAGTTATCATGTATGCCTCTTTGACTGTGTTCTTTGCCCTGTCTGTTAGTAGTATTGTTTTTGTTCCATGTATATAGGCCCTTTACATGGCTTATATACATGGAATGAAAACAGCGCTGCTAACAGGCAGGGCAGAGACATACGCCAAAACAGTTAGTGAGAAGGGGAGGGAGAGAGAGAGAGAGAATAAAATGGGTTGCAATGTGCATGGAAGCATAAAGTGTGCATGAAGAGTGACTAGAATTTCATGTTTTGATTTTTGGTCATAAATCTCTGTTTGTTTTTCTTGATAAGCATTTCGTTCCCGTGTTAAGCTGTAGACAGTTGTTGGATTAGGATATGTATGCTCAAATTCAAGTGGTTAGTCACGATACCAACATGTCAGTGGACGCACCACTGAACCTGGATAATTCACCCGCACTTAATTGAGAATCAGCTGTATGTCTCAAGTTTAGGGGCAAGGGTCTGTAATGTGACGAGGCCACAGTAAGCTGTCACGTGATGTCACTGTGTCTGAATGCTCAGGGACAAGGCCCCTGGACAGAAGGAATGTGACAGTGCCATAGAGAAGCTGAGCGCCCGTATCCGTGACCTCGACCAGACGTCACTCGCAGCCGTGTCGCAGAGTCTGCCTCCACGCCGTGACAACACACTTCAGGGATTCACTGATCAAATGGAAAGCTCAGTGAATGAGATTCTAGAGAAACTTGAGCCTGTACGAGCTGCTGCCAAATTTGAAGCTGAGAATATTGGACATGCGGTGAGTCCGCCACCTTACTTGTCTATCGTTTATATGCACCTTCTTCCTGCTTATGAGGCTTCATCAGTTGATCCACATGAAACAGAAACAATGCCAGAAGAAAAACTTTTTCGGGTTTAAGAGAATCTTCTTTTACTGTACTGCAGAGATACTGAGTTTGAATCTATTGAGTTACCAGCCATCTGGGGCCACACCATAACTCAAGCGGTTAGTAGCTGGCTTCCCACAGCGGCGACCCTGGTTCGATCCTGGGTCTGGTCAAGTGGGATTTGTGGTGGACAAAGTGGTGCTGGGGCAGGTTTTCTCTGAGTACTTTGGTTTCCCCTGCCAATCTTCATTCCACCAATTGCTCCACAATCACCCTCACCTATCATGTGGGGCTGGTATAATAGGCCAGAAGTGGCTGCAGTACAAGGGACTTAGTCCCATCCCACTAGCAATAATAATAATAATAATAATACCAGGCATCTTGGTGGTTACATGGCATTCTTAGTATTTCTCACATGAATACCATTGGGTGACCATAATTCTGGTCTTCTTATACAATAAACTACTGGGAAGAGTTCTTAAGTTCAGTCTTACCACTAACATGAGAAATTAAAGCAAAAACAGTGCTTTCATATATGACTGAACCTGAATACGTCACTTGGAAGTGGAGGAAATTGTTGCATGGTAGATCATTCTTGGTTACTGAGTACAGAACAACAGTGAGAGCTGCCTGACTTAATATCAGTTTCTGTGAAATCAGAATTTTGTTTTTGGGCCCTATTGAACATACTATTATTTTACTGAAGATACCACCTATGGAGTTCTATTTCAGCAGGTGATCTGCATATATTATTTAAATTTAATGAAAGGTGTTAGAAGAATTTTTGAGAAAATCAGTCTTTTTTTTTTTTCTCGTGGGGCAACTCCATATGCAGCTAGAGGCACCGATATGGGATGCATAAACTCTATACCAAATGTGAATAAAGCTATACTTGCACTCCCCATGCATCTTTATGGCATCGTGTATAATTTAACACAGGTACATCTTGTTTACTTTTTATTTACTTACTTACTTACTTACTGATGGAGCTGAGCCCTTCTGGAGGAGCCACCAATTCTGCAGCTACGCAAGAATTTCCCAGCATTTTATCGAACCCTCCACTGGTCCCTATCCTGAGCCAGATCTGTCCAATCCATACCATCCCATCCTATCTAAGATCCATTCTAATATTGTCCACCCACCTATGCCTTGGTCTTCCCTGTGGTCTCTTTCCTTCTGGCTTTCCCACCAATATCCTATGCGCATTCCTTGTCTCCTCCATTCTGTGTACTTTTTACTTGCCTGATTTACTTTTAAATGTGCAGGTGAACCAGATGGTCCTGTACTTTGAACCACTGGTGGCTGGTGCTGTTGGTGCTGCCTCTAACATGGTGCACTCAAAGCAACAGATGGTGCTACTGGACCAGACAAAGACAGTAGCTGAATGTGCGCTACAGCTGGTGTACGCTACCAAGGAAGGGGGAGGCAACCCGAAGGTGAGTTACTTCATCGCAGACTTTTTTGCTTCAGTAGTTATAAATATAATTGACGAATGAAACGTTCAATTGAAATTCAGCTGGGAAAATATGACAGTTCCCATCTCTGGCTGCAGTTTCCACAGATATCCCTTCCACTCATCCATTCTTACATATCATAGTCTTTGAATGGCATCTAGAAGTCACAGTTTCACAGATTATGTGTGCTGTGAGCTTTAAAAGTTTTGGAAAGACAGCGTGATATAATAAGATAAAATCTGGCTGATAATGTAGGAGCAGCAGATTGGAGGATCTTCCTGGACGAAGAAGGCTAGTGAGAGTTGCTGATAGCGTCATTAGATAAGCTGCAGATGTCCATCAGGGCTTCAGTACTGATTGACTTTTCCATCAGTCAGTCAGTCAGTAACTCAATCATCCTGAAGTTGTGGTTCCAGTTGTAATTTGGTTGCTCCTATAGGCAATAAACATCCACCCTGACATTGATGAATCTGTTGACGCAACACGTGATGCACTCCAAGATGTGGGCAAGACGCTGGAGCACCTTGCGACACAAGCAGGTGTGGTGACGGGCATCCTGGACTCGATCACTCGTGCCATGACACGCGTCACCGAAAGCAGTCACCGTCACTCAGCATACTCTGAGACTGGGGAATTGAGCTTCGTGGATTACCAGACACGCATGGTGACTGCGGCCAAGGAGGTGGCAAGGATTGCACAGGAAATGGTGAGTTAGAGACAAAACTTGTGCACAATTCCTTGTTTTGTTGGGACACTTGGATGATATTGGCTTGTACACAGAATATCTCTGCTTGTGGCTTGTTGATGAAGCAAGTGATGGAGAACATGGTTTGAGAGAAAGATGCTGTGCAAAATATCAGGATACTCTGATGTGCATGATTTGGGGGCACATTATGTATGACATTTACTATAGCTTCAAACAAGATCTGTGTCTGATATAGTCATGTGATCGAGTAACTCTAGATGAAGTTTGATTTGGTAATCAGATTTACTGAATCAACGCGTGACTACACTTTACAACTTACTCTGATACAGAGACTAGTGTTCGCAGTCACGGTCTTCACTGTGCAGCTTGGTAGCAGCTTCCAACAGCAGATATTCCCCTTTCTCTGGATTCCTGAACTGTCCGTGGCCTCAACTACTGTAACTGTCTGACTGTTTGTCTGCAGACTCTCGAACTCCTGTCTAGACTCTCAACTCAGACTGACTGACAAACGGATTGACTCTGGGGCTGGCACCCATCATACATCAACCTCCATACTCTTCTGTCATCTCAGCACTTCCATAATGGGGGCTGGTCTTCGTAATGGAGTCTCAGCTTGGACCACGCAGAAAACGCAACTTCCCACAGTTCCTCCATTGATGTGTGCACACATTGCTTAGTAATGGCTCTGGTATTGTTCCATGCTTACACAGCAGATGCATAGTAACGGCCGTGTTTGCAGAGCCATTTTCTAGGTCTCTGGTGGCTTCACAATTCTGGCCTTCAGCAGACATGCCACAATATCATCACATCACTAAATCTTAAAGAGAGTGATCTCATGGGTTGTGATGACAGTGATTCTGTAGATGTGTACCAGTGTTCTGGAGGCAGCAACTTTTACCTTCTTCAGGCTCTTCATTGTTCCTGCCATAACATTTCTTCCGCCCTTACAATGGCGGTATCGGGTTCCTTCACAATGTTGGTACCTTCTAGCACATTATACAGTGTCACAAGGAAGAAGACTAACTGTAATGTTGTGTTTGTTTCCTGGGTATGGCTGCATGTTCTGTGTCCTCAGTTACTTTATTCACACCATTTCTAAATAGTCTTACATTACATGCAGTGTAAACCTCTGAATTATAATTCAGGATTTGAAGAGCTGTAGTTGAAATTTTGGTAGCCCTTTTCTGGCTAAAATTAAGAGGATATTGTGAGTGAAAATAGTGTCATGATTTTTGAGTGATTGTAGATGGGTTTTGGATTGGTAATTGGATTTATTGAACACTTATGGAACATAACTACAAGTAACTATAGCACTATCGCTAATTCACACACTCTTCTATTCACTACAGCACGCATTGAGTCCTCTCATTCCGTTGTATCTTTACCAGTTGTTGCCTGGTAGAGGCTTCATTGCCATAGTTTCTTCAGCTTCCATGTTCATGCCCTTACTGGCTGACAACTGTCTCACAACTAACTTAAATCTATACTTGTCCTGCTTATAACACCTCAGCATGAACTGCTTAGAAAGCACTGCTTCCAATAGTTCTTTTACTGTTGCATCACACAGCTGTCTCACGGACTGCATAGAGAACACAGCTTCCCAGTTACTCCATTGGTGCATGTTACAAATCTGTTGCCTAGCAGCGGACATTGTTTACAGATTCATTACTTAGCAACAGGTCTACATGCTACAATACCTTAAATTTAATACTGATATTTGAGTGGGGTAAATTCAGTATTGAGCAAGGGAAATATTGAAGAGGTAAGTGAGATTTTGAGGTTTTGACTGCAGTGACTATGAATGGTACTGTCTTCTAAGATGTGACCCTGTGTAGTCTGGTAGAAGTTTACTGATGTTTCGGTGGAATATCCTGCCTCCATCTTTAGGGTAGAATGCTGGGGGAGTTATCCTGAAGAATTCCTTGTCGGTTGGTTGTTTGCTGGACATATTCTTTGGCCCAGAAGACAGAGTCATATATTCCTGTGAAATGCCAGTAAACTTCTAACCAGACTACACAACGTTATATCCCAGAAGATAGTAAGCTTCGTAAAGGGGTATGGTCAACTTTATAATGCTTATCTTGAAGATTTTTTACTTCTCATGTTAGTAGCAATGAACCTGTTACTAACACATTGGTGCCATGGCATGTTGGTCTAGCTCACCCTTGGGGACAGGATACTTTGAGTATGATCATTCCGGAAGCATAGACTTTATTCCAAAGGCTCATAATATGGGGATACTTACTTACTTACTTACTGATGGAGCTGAGCCCACCTGGAGGAGCTGCCAATTCTGCAACTACTCAAGAATTTTCCAGCATTTTATGGAACCCGAAGGTTCATTACCGTTTTCACAAGAGCCCTCGACTGGTCCCTATCCTGAGCCAGATCAATCCAATCAATACCATCCCATCCTATCTCTCTTAAGATCCATTTTAATATTGTCCACCCACCTATGCCTTGCTCTTCCCAGTGGTCTCTTTCCTTCTGGCTTTCCCACCAATATCCTATTTGCATTCCTTGTCTCCCCCATTCATGCTACATGATCTGCCCACCTCATCCTCCTCGACTTGATCATTTTAATTATACTTGGAGAAGAGTACAAGTTATGAAGCTCCTCATTGTGTAATTTTCTCCAGCCTCTTGTCACTTCGTCTGTATGGGGATACAGAAAGAAAAAAATATATATTACATATCTACACACATTCTGCTCATAGTTGAAGTATTATGCAGTTAGTGGTGAAAGAAGGTGATCAAAAGTTGTATGCATAAAAACATTAATTAATGTAGCCCATTGTGTGTTAAGGATGAAGTAGTTACCAAATCATATGTCACAGGTGGCGAAATCTGCAACTGATGTGGGACGTCTTGGGGCCCTAGGAGCTGATTTGTCTCGCCAGTATGGACAGCTGGCTTCAGATGCCACTGGTGCAGCTGCAGCCACTTCTAACGCAGATGTATCAACACGCATACGTTCAGGTGTTCAAGAACTAGGTCGTGCATGTCTGGAACTTGTGAAAGCAGGTGGTGCTTGTCAGATGGCACCACAGGGTGACACTTTTGCACAGAGAGATGTTGCTGACAGTGCACGGCATGTCTCAGAGAAGGTGCGTATTATTGGCTTCAGTTACTTCAGGCTTTGTTTAATGCTGAACTCTTAGGGTTTTATGTTTCTAGTGCTCTGATTTGTAATGTTTCATGTGAGTTGATTTCTTAGATGTGATACTGTCTAGTTTTGTAAAAGTTTATAGATATTTCAGAGAGGTATGCTGCCTCTATTAGGGTAGGAGAGTCATACTTTTACTTTGAAAATATACATAGGACATTGCTCCAAAACATTAGCAAACTTCTACCAGACTAAACAATGTCTATTCAGAAGAGAATTATTGAATACATCACTTTTATGAACCTTGTAACGAATCTGGATGACTGGGCTAGCACAACCGGTATAATGACTGGCTGTGGGCTGGACAGTCGAGGAGTCAGAGTTCGAGTACCGGTAAGGTCAAGAATTTTCTGCTTTCCACATAGTCAAGATCGGCTCTGGGGCCCACCCAGCCTCCTATCCAATGGGTACCAGGGTTTTTTTCCCTTGGGGGTAAAGTGACAGGGTCATGAAGCTGACCACTCTCCTCCAATTAATGCTGAGGTCAAGAAAATGTGGATCTATACATGCACTTCCCCATACGCCTTCATGGCATAGTGCTTAATTAGTTAAGCACATTGACAACTTAAACCAGTATGAATAAGTGTTTCTTGGTCTGTGTTATGCAAAGTATTTCTTCAACTGTGTGTCATTTTGGAAGAGTGTAATTGTAAGATTTTGTTGTATGTCCAGGTTTCGCAAGTGTTGGCAGCCCTGCAGGCTGGCTCTCGGGGTACACAGGCTTGCATCAATGCTGCCAGCACTGTTTCTGGTATAATAGGCGATCTGGATACAACCATCATGTTTGCCACTGCAGGAACACTGCACGCAGAAAATGAAGAGGAATCATTTGCTAACCACCGCGAAAACATCCTCAAGACAGCCAAAGCTTTAGTTGAGGACACCAAGACTCTGGTTGCAGGTATGAGGTCTAGTTTATCCTCAGCCTCCACAGTGAACACTTTGTGCAGTTCCATTGTTATGTTTAATCAGAAGAAATTTGAACTTTCAAATTCATAATTCAAATACATAGCCCAGTATGTACAGAAGTTGGATGTAGTTGTGAGATTTTCAAGAAACCTTCCTCTTTGATCTTCTGGGTAGCTACCCCCCACAAGATGGGCATAGCAGGTCCCTATGAAATATTGGTAAATATCTTCCAGACTTCACAGTGTCACGTCCTAGGAGACAGCATCATCGTTACTTCCATGAGAACCTCAGTTTTCACATGTCATATACATGTTATAGGGGCTGCATCCTCACAAGAACAGCTTGCTGTTGCTGCTCAGAATGCTGTGTCAACCATTGTGCAACTGGCTGAAGTTGTCAAGTTTGGGGCTGCGTCCCTGGGCTCTAATAACCCAGAAGCTCAGGTTAGTTGGTTTTATGGTAGAGGACAGATATTTCTTCGTCATTCTGCTTTGTAGTTGGTAGAAAGACCTAGAGGAAAGTAACCAGTAAGAGGTCCTAAGATAGGATAATATTCAAATGGATCTTGAAGAAGAAGGAAGGGAGGATGTGGACTAGATCCATCTGGCTCAGGATAGTGATCACTAGCAGGCTGTTGTGAATGCTGTAATGAACCTTTGGGTTTCATAAAATGCAGGAAATTTTTTGAGTAGCTGAGCAATAGATAGCTTCTCAATATGGTCTCTGCTCCATGTAGTCTGTTAGTTCATCCTTCCCAGTATTATGACTATTCAAACTTATTACTGATTTTAAAAAACAGAATGGATCAAATGGATCTTGAAGAAGAAGGAAGGGAGGATGTGGACTAGATCCATCTGGCTCAGGATAGTGATCACTAGCAGGCTGTTGTGAATGCTGTAATGAACCTTTGGGTTTCATAAAATGCAGGAAATTTTTTGAGTAGCTGAGCAATAGATAGCTTCTCAATATGGTCTCTGCTCCATGTAGTCTGTTAGTTCATCCTTCCCAGTATTATGACCATTCAAACTTATTACTGATTTTAAAAAACAGAATTCTTCCATTATTTCATAGGTCTTACTAAACTTATTTTCGCTGTTGATTGGTATTTTAATGTCCATGATTTATTCTGACCGTCTTACAGTGCATACATTTATTCACCATACTCTTCTCTCTTGCACTACATGTTTCGGCACTAAAGTGCCATCTTCAGGTGCTTTTCGATGTACGTCGAACTACTGCATTGCATGCCCTGTTGTCTTTATACTAAAATAACTAAAATATATATTTGTCATATATATTGCTAAATTTTAAATATTAAAAATGTTAAAACTGTTCAGGATTTGTCATCCTTATGTATTATGGAATATGTATTATGGTATTTTAAGAAGATAATTTTTGGAATCATCTGAGAGGTTATTTAGTGAGCCTGTTGTTTCTGATTTGTTCTGTAAATCTGTTATTTGTGTAATATGTAGTTATCATAGTTTATTCATGTATTTTACTTTCCAAAAGTGTGTTTCCCATAAACAGTATCATGTTAGATCCCAATTAAAGTTTCTCCTTTCCTCCGTTTATCCTTTTCCACAGTTTTTTGTTCATGTCCACTGCTCCCCAAAGAAACGTTAAATGGGAGTTTTGCTGTGTATATTCAGGGAGAAATATTCATTCATCAGTAATCTGTCAGATGACAGGTTCACAGTCTCTTCCAAAACAGTTCCTCCACTTAATGCAATCTCAAGCTTTCTCCTTCAATTAAACTATCCTCTTCTGTCCCCAAGGTCATCCAGCATCTTCTTACGTCTTCTTCCTCTTCTTCTGGGCACTTCTGTCCGCCCCTCCAGTTTGTTTTGTCTCCAGAGGAGACATCTTGCATACATGGTATCTCTGTTTTTGGAAAGAGACTATCCAGGAAAGTGATAATGCGGTAGTTTTTCCATTTACTTTCCACATCACAGTACAACAGCTGTTCAAACCACTCTGGTCACGCCTGTTGCTGAACGAACTTGAACCATCTCGAGCATCATTTGCTCTGTGCTTCAAGTACCTACTGATGACGCTGCTTCCGGCATCAGTTTTTGGTTTATATATTGTACAAAATGAATGTAAATCATTTATGTGGTTTTGGCTTTCAGGACTAAACCTGTGTTAAATGTTGGGTTTTCCATTTTTGCAAACCTTGCAGGTGCCATCATTGGGGTTAACTACTTTGGTAGGGGTTTGACAGCTCTTATATGGCTTTCACATAAGCGGCCTCCGTAGTCTAGGGGTAACGTTCCCACCTCATGACTCAAGGTACGCCGGTTCAAACCCGGCGGAGGTCGTGGAATTTTTAAGGGCGGAAAAATTCAGGGAACAAGTCCTCCAGGAGGGTCTTTAAGCCATGGGTCCCGTGTCGTAGCTTTACGGCACGTAAAAGAACCTCAAATCTCAAGGAGACCTCTGAGCCAAATTGAAGGACATTTCCCGCCCAACAGTAGTCTCTAATGCCTCTGGTAGATGGGGGAAGCATCTAGATACCGCTGAGCCAGTAGAGGCCGAACTCGCTGGCTGAGTCGGGACTGATGGCACGCACCAGTACCGGTAGGGTATAGAGACTGGTAGAATATCACAGGGGGACGTACAATAGATCTAACTGGTCGTGGTGCATGGGGAAACCCACCCCTTCCAATAATAATAATAATAATAATAATAATGGCTTTCACATTAGACATTACGTTATACGTGAAGCTGTGATTGGATGAACAGAGCAGCTCCAATAGGGAATGACCGTGTGATTGGTGAAAAGAGGCAATAAAAAAACGTTTCCCAAAATGATGAATCCTGAAATAGGCAACTGCAAACTTTGCCAAAATGTTCAAAAACCCTGCACGTTTGATGCAGCCTAGTCTCAAAAGCTCCAGCCATGAAAACCTAAGAACTAAAATCGTTATGTTGGTCACACTGGTTCAACAGGTGATGCTAATCAATGCTGTGAAAGATGTGGCATCTGCTCTAGGAGACCTTATTCAGGCAACAAAAGCTGCTTCTGGCAAAAGTATCAATGATCCATCCATGAACCACCTCAAGGACTCTGCCAAGGTATGCTCCCACATAAATATATCTGCATGGAAACTGTAAAGGTTTGTGATAACAGGGGAAAGTGATTGGTGCTTTTAAATAGATGCTTGTGTCTCCATAGGCCTTACAACAACAAATGCTTCACCCCAGCTACAACTAGAAGGTACATCATTCTTGGATAAAATTCCAAAATTTGGAAGCGTTCTCTTCTCCTTGCCAAATGTTAGGATTTTAATTAATTGTGACAGCTTATAGTTCAAGAAGGTGTTTATCTCTGTGAAATCTTTAAATGGTGAGCTATCATTATTACATATGGGATAATTTAAAAAGCGCAAACCTGTCCTGCCTGTAGGACAGTTGCTGTAAAATTTATGTTATCTTGAGTAGAAGTTTATGTTTTCAGTTGACAAGTACTAATAACATTAATACTTTTTTTTTAAATATTGTCGCGTATTGGGCGTATAGCGCGACAAATAACTTCACGCCGTCTTTGATACAGCGAATTTTATTTCACATTCGCTCTTACAGTCACCCAAATTACAATCTGACGATTACTACTATCTGCAGTATCACAAATATTACACTCCAAATGCCAGAATACAACTGACTAGTTGCTGGCTAACTCGGAACTAACTCAGAGGTAGCTCGAGGACTCACTCATCGGTAGCTCCCGGACTAACTGACTCGGAGGTAGCTTCAGGACTGACTGTGAATAGCCTTCGCTGCTCCTCATGTAGCCTCGATCGGACAATTGTCATCTGGTGCCGTGTTGCTAGCCATGCTGTCCGGAGTTGTTGACTGCTGCCTAGCAACCGCGATATCCCTCGGTGACGTCACCGCTGTTGATTCGCTTTGCATAGCTTCAAGGTCGCGGGAACTCGGCTAACGTCGGCTCCGCTCGTGACGTCACCGCGCGTTGTGCGTTGCATAGCTACCAGGATGCGGGGTGATTACTCCCCTATTACGCGAGCGCCACGTTCACGCTACGTGCCGCTGGGGAGGTAGGGGTCAACATGTCACACTGCTTCCTCCTTAAGGCTGTTCGTCCCGAATAGCCTAACAGTGCATCCCCGTTCCTTTTCCTCGGTGGTTGTCCTTGCAGTGTCTCCTGTTGTTTCGGCTACTCTTCTTGCAGCGACTATTCTTCGTCCGTACATCTGCTCCCCTCTTAAGACAAAGCTCGTCTTGAGCGGTTTCCTTTCAGCTTGCCAGAAGATCCAGTTGTGTCCCATTCATCCATTACTTTTATTCTATGGCACATTCACTCTCTCTGGGGAGGCCGGTTCTTCTACATTACCGGTTCCTCCTCCGCTTGAAGTCTCTTTTTTCCGTTTTGGAGGTGGTCGTCCCCTCCACAAGGTCCAATCCTTCATCAGGTCTTTCGTCTGAAATTTCTTACATCGACGTAGCAGCTCTTGATGCGTTGTTTGCACTCCCTGACGTTGTCGTTCCTTCTGGTCTTCCAGCCACTTGCTGGCGCGAGACCTTGGCACCAAATCCTTTCTCCGGCATCCGAAGGTTCCCTGGGGAGTTTCCTTCTTGAAGTCATTTCTCGAACGTCGTGCCACTGTCGAGCGATGGGATGTCTTCCTGCAGGTAGCAGCCATCTTCATCCGGGATTCATGATCTCCTCGGGTCCAAGACTTCCTGACGATGTTTCTCCGGCGCCATGCCACTGTCGCACGGCGGGACACCTTCCTACAGGCGGCGGCCAACTTATTCTGGGGTCCACAATTTTCCCACGTCGGGTTCCTCATAATTCGTCGCTTGTTTCGGTCCCTACGCCTTTTCTTCTTCGGTTCTCTGACCGGCATTACTTCGGCATCTTCTATGGGTACCTCTCGTAGATCTGTCGCCTCAGGTTTCCTGTTCGCTGAAGTCGGCTCTTCTTCTTCTGGACGTGCCTCCATTTCTTGGCAGGACATCGTCACTCCGACCGGTATCACCATGGGAACCTCTTCTTGTTGTGCCGTCGCAGGTATCATGTCCACTGGGCAGGCCAACGTCTCTTCCTGCCAGGCATTGAAGTTGGCGTCTGATTTCGTCAGCATGCTATCTGCCTTTTCTTGATTGAATTCTAATCTCGCCAGGAAATCTTCTGTCTTTTTTTCTATTGGCCTCCCTCTCTTCCTTCTCTTTCCTCCTACTTTCCTCCCCCTCTTCCCTCTCTTTCCTCCTCTCTTCCCTTTCGATTTTTCTATCGGCCTCTGCCTTTGCCAACATTTCGATTATTAGTTGAA
>NW_019721002.1:38985-41374 GCF_002891405.2 Cryptotermes secundus | reverse complement strand
ACTGACTCGGAGGTAGCTCCAGGACTGACTGTGAATAGCCTTCGCTGCTCCTCATGTAGCCTCGATCGGACAATTGTCATCTGGTGCTGTGTTGCTAGCCACGCTGTCCGGAGTTGTTGACTGCTGCCTAGCAACCGCGATATCCCTCGGTGACGTCACTGCTGTTGATTCGCTTTGCATAGCTTCAAGGTCGCGGGGACTCGGCTAACGTCGGCTCCGCTCGGCTCACTTCGGCTCCACTCGTGACGTCACCGCGCGTTGCATAGCTACCAGGATGCAGGGTGATTACTCCCCTATTATGCGAGCGCTACGTTCATGCTACGTGCCGCTGGGGAGGTAGGGGTCAACATGTCACAATATGTATATATTTTTTTTTTATTTTTGGAATTAGTGTGTAGTCCATTGGATGCTCGTTGCTCATCACTGGCTCTTATATTTCTGTACAGAAACATACATTTTTTTACAGACTCTTATGTCATGATGGTTGCTGGATGTGTTACTTTTATCAGAATTTTGCTGAAAAGAAGCATTCTAACCAAACACTATACATACATCACACCTTGCAGCCTATGTTCAGAGCTTTACTTTCACATGAAAAAGTAATTCAAAAGATTTAGTGCAGTTACTCAGTGACTTGGAGCCAGGCTATCTTAGTGGCTGTAGTGACAAGGCTACAGGCTAGACAACCAGGGAATCCGGCAAGTGCAAGGATTTATCTGTTCTCTGTAGTGTGTAGACCAGTACTGAGGCCCAACAAGCTTCCTGTGAAACAGGTATTTTTGTCTCTTCCCTGGGGGTTTGTCAGTGGAAGTTGGCAGCTGAACGCTGTGTTGTGACAAGGTTCAGAACGTTTGGAGCTGTACTTGCACTTCCCCCATGTCTTCATGGTCTGCTTAATTAAGCACAAGGAGAACTTTAGCTTTACCGAGTAAACTGTGGCTGATAGGAGTCCCATAGTAATGAGCTAGTCACGGGGGGTGAGATTGGTACTGAACTGTGGATTGTAAGGTGGAAAGGTGGCATGTAAAGTAGCTGCCTGGAGCATGGGAAACTCACCAGCATGGTGTTGTGTGACACACAGTGGCCCTACAGACATAACTGAATGCTTGTGCCATTGCTGTAGTGAGTGGACAGCCCCCCCTCCTGCCAGCATTTTATTGCTGGAAGTAGAGCTTGATTATATGTTGCGTTCCAAAACAAGGAACCGGGAAAGAGATTCTGGGTGCACAAAGAAACATGGAGAGGTCAGCTGCTCCTGGTGGGTTTAGGAACAGATAATGTGATTCTAAAATCAGTGTACTTACTATCTTACTTTCTGCCAGTCTGTCATAGCTTCAGGATTGTCATTGTGTCCTTCTTTACCTTGGCCTCATATGCAGGTCTGAAATCGGAAGTAGGGGGGGGACACATTGCTTTTCAGTAGGAAAGGACACTGGCTTCTGTTGATGCAAGAGACCCTAAAGATGGGGGTTCAGCATTTTCTATTTGTACTGAATTGTATACCATGATATGAATGTTTTGCAGACAGTTAAGTTTCAATCAAAATGCAGCACCCGTCAGAGGTTTAAGTTAATGAACAATACACCTCTTGCCAGTATGCACCAACTCCCATTCTTATAGGGTAAGATGTTGCACTTTCCAGGCAAAATCTGTTCATTGCCTAGTTATAAAACACTGACATAGAAAGCAAAATATCTGTACAGTTTCTGTTTGGGAGGTGGCTGGTTTGAATTTTTGCTAAGACACTAACTATCCTCAAGGATATTTTTTTTTGTGATGGTTTTCCTTGGTCCTGCAGGGCCAGGGTAGTACTTCAGGTAGGCCACAACCACTTCCTTCCACATCCTTTCATATTCATTCATTAATCATGCAAACATAAGATTCTGTATAGTCGGAGATAATAGAAACATTAAACACAAGTAAACCAAAAATATAAATATTTCATTTGGCATGACAGGGTTTCCCTTGATCCAAATTCTCTTTTTGTGTTTTGTGGCTTTCAGAGCATTGTTTCAAAGCAGTGAGTTAATTTTAAGTCTGTGTGGGATTTTTGGTGGACACAGTGGCACTGGAGCAGGTTTTTCTATGAGTACCGTATTTACGCCTGTATAGGCCGCGTGCGTGTATAGGCCGCAGCACAATTTTCAGACAGAAATTATAGAAAAAATAATTTTCTTGGAATGTTATTTCAGGAGTAGAAATTATTCCGAAATTTGGCAACGTTTAACATTCCTAAGTTCGCAACTAGCGAAAATAACGGTACCACTCAGAACAAAGGCATTGCGGGGGAGAGTTATAACCTTTTCGCCTTTACTTGACTTGCCTGGTTAGTTCTGAGTGAAACATGGGTCGAGTAAGAGCAGGTTATACATCTAAATTTAAACTTCAA
>NW_019721002.1:19138-38610 GCF_002891405.2 Cryptotermes secundus | reverse complement strand
GGATGACAGAAGAGCTCTATCTGGATTGGTTGAAATCAGTGTGGTTTCGGCGCCCAGGCGCACTTTTACGTCAGCGGTCAATGTTAGTGGTTGACAGTTTTCGAAGCCATTTAACTGAAAATGTGAAAGTGAAGATGAGGCAGGAGAAAAGTGATATGGTTGTGATACCAGGGGGGATGACTGGCATGTTACAACCACTTGACGTGTCAAGTCCTTTCAAGTCTCATTTGCGATGCTTTTACCGGGACTGGAGATGCGGTTCCACGGAGATGACGCCGACTGGACGATTGAAGAAACCTTCATTAAGTCAAATGTGTGAGTGGATTGTGGCTGCATGGAACACCATACCAGAAGAAATGGTTTCCAAAAGTTTTAAAGTCACATCCATATCCAATGCAGTGGACAGGACTGAAGATGACGCTGTATGGCTGACATCACCTGACAGCGAAACTTCGAGCGAGAGCGACATCGACAGTAACGAGTCAAGTGATGAACAGTAATATGGTTCAATTACCGTGGACCAACTTCAGAAAGTGTCGCATAATTTATTCATGTGATACGAAGCATGTTTGCAAGCAGAAGGGGGTCACTTTCAGCACCTGTTATAAAGCACGGTAAGTTTGTGTTATCTTTTTACAGTATTCTTATAAATGTGTGCATGTACAGAAACTGATGTAAGGGTATCAGCGACACGACTGCACTCTTGCTAGCGGGGAGGGGCACAGTAGTCGCGGAGAAACATTCCATCCGCTCTACGCGGCTGACCCGGTTTCCTCTATCTTTGAACACCCTGTATTACTAATTATGAATATAATTTTTTTTAAATGAAGTGTGATTTCGAATATAAGCCGCACCCCAGTTTTCCTCTTGAATTTTTGGCAAAAAATGTGCGGCCTATACATGCGTAAATACGGTATTTTAGTTTCCCCTCCCAGTTCTTATTCTACCAATATTCCATTCTCTCATCTGTCATCGGGGGGCTCGTACAGTGCAGCCACTTGTGGCCTAAGTACTAAGGGACTTGGTCCTATCCCATCACAAGAATAGAAACAGAATATAAAAGAAAGAAGTCAGTTTTGGTCTGTGATATTTGATCATTGTGGAGATTTTTTATGTTTTGTATAACATATGGGAATTGTTTTATTGCAAACACAAGCTGCGAGAGACATTCTGTATGTGATCTTATTTGCTACGAGGCGAATGCCAGAATTCCACCAACTGATAGGGATGTGGCACAGTGCTGAATTTGTTTTGTTGCTCTGGCAGGTGGAGTCGGACACAGAGCCTCCTGATTGGCTTGTGTCTGACCAGGAGGAGGAGTTGATTCGTCTGCTCAGCGTGGAGAACCTCCACCAGTCGGAACCCACCACCGACATCATACAGTTGCTTGTTGCTTAGACATATCATTGCTGTGTGTTGTGTGAATCCCATGGGGATCTCTGCATTTCTATCACTCTGTTTTCTTATTTAAAAATTGAGGTTTTGGTTTGTGATATAAATTGGCAATCTAAATTGAACATTATTCACTTTTTATATCTATATTTGTATCTATTCCTGTCCTCTTTTGTTCAATAAACAAGCTTCATGCAACATGACGGGTTGTAAAGAAAGTTGTGTGTAGCGAGGTATGTACAGACGTGTTTGTGTGAGTAGTTCGCTAACACATCGCTGAGGCATGGCATGTGGTTAACACTGTTGTGTTTTGTGGGCTATGGAACATGTGTCACACAAACATCCATTCCTGAAGATAGCTAGACAGTACTCATGCTTCATGTGAATGGAACCTGCAGAAGTGGCATTTGAGTACTTCCATGGGCTTGAGAACATTTCAAAATGAAAAGTATACAAAATGTGTTCATAATTTGCATGACTTTTCTTTTTGAGGCAGAAAATGTTTTCAGAAGATCAAAATAACAAAATATATGTGATTCCAAAATCTGTGCTAGAGTTTACAGAAGTTTTCTCAGACTCTGAACCATGAAGCAAAGAATTGTACCCCACTGAGGTACATATTTGTGGCAGAAATTGGGACAGTTCAGATTAAACAAGATTAGTCAAGGTCGCTACATACAAGGATGACCCCAAGACATCACCATTGGTCCCCATATTGATTACTCCTGTCTCCTACTTATTCCTACATATTAATAATTAATTTCATGGTGCATTTTTTCCCTCGAAGAGTCAGTACTCACTCAGAAAATAAAGTTTTATGCATCCCAAAGGTTAATGTTCACAGAAGCCACCACTGAACTCAATCCTAAGCCATTTGGGTTTGGGCCATTCCTCCATACGTATTTTCTCAAACATCTACCCTGTTTACAGGTTTCTGACCAAACTTTTGTAAGAAATGTTTACTTTCCAGTTTTCCCTACATCTTATCCTAAAATTATTTATGTGATCAGTACAAATTTTGAGTATGAAGTTCCTCATTATGCAGTTTTCTCCAGCCTACTTTATGTCCTCTCTCTTGGGTGTAGATGTTCTCATTACTGTCTTGTTCTCAACTGCAGTCAGTGTATGTTCCTCCCAAGTTTCACACCATATAAAACAGCAGATAATAATATGTACTGGTTTTTGTTGTTTTCTTTTTTCTTGTATCATATCCTGATAATGGATGCAGAGTCAGTTCCCCGAACAGTGGAGTTTTACTTTTTATTCCATAATGGATTGGTTCACAGCCAGGGAATCACATTAGTCAAGAAATCTTGTCTGGTTTTCATTTCTGTTTTCATGTTGGAAAGAACAGGGAGGGAACTGGCACTGTTCTGGAGAGTAAGAGAAAACTTCAGTTGAGAACCATGATGAAACACCTTATATAAAATCAGGTGTTCTCATGGCAATGACTATGAAGGTTACCATCTTCAGGGATGTGCTGCTATGTCATCTGCAGAGGATTTCGGTGCCTCCACTTTCTGAAGGAGAGGCAGCAGACTCTTCTAGAATGTTTGTAACTTTCTGCCAGATCTTACTCAGTATCACATCCCAAAAGACAGTAATCTTCATCTTATGTTGTTTCGTAATGTTGTTGACTGAACTAACAAATGTTCATGTTTGGAGGTACTGCATGTCAAAGGGATGCCATTCATTGCAAATTGTTGGGAATTGTTTACTTTTTATAAGTCAGCAGTTGAAAAATTGGGAGACCTACATTCTGATTTAGTAAGAGAAGGTATTTGTTCTGTGGAATTTCCAGTTCTTATGACAGTGACTATTGAATATTACTCTTCTGGGGTGTGATGCCATGTGTTCCGGTAGATAGTTATCAGCGTTTCAGAGTGACCTGTTAGGTTTTCATCTTTTTTTCCTAAAAATGGAGGCACCAGGTTCATCGGAAACATTGGTAATTATCTACCAGACTGTACTTTGTAACCCAGAAGGCAGCAATCTTCAAATATTTACTTTTTCTGATACATTAGAATTTTTCTGTGTCACACCAACAACATCCTTAAATAGATCCACATATTTCTGATGACATTCTCTTAGTTTGATTTGAGATATGGGTAGATTGTGGAACATCACATTATGTTCAGGAACAGCGTGCGTAAATAAGTGTGTTTTTATATTGGGCTGCAGACAGTTGGCATCATTGCTGAGGCTTATTCATTATGTCCTGTGAAGAACTTGTGTTTGTGTGCGCAGGTGATGGTAACCAATGTGACTTCACTGCTCAAGACTGTCAAGGCTGTGGAGGATGAACACACACGTGGCACCCGTGCTCTTGAGTCCACCATTGAGGTTATTGCACAGGAGATTCGAGTGAGTCACCTGTTTTCATACTAGACAAAATGATAATTCAGCCTTCGTTTAGCCCTTCAGAGCATGAAATTTATCTAAATAATATTTAAAAATTAACTTCCTATGTCACAGAAAACATACCACATCTCCAGTATGAAGACTGGTCAGTTAATTCAGTTTAGGGAAATAATCACTGTTTATTGTGTGAATCATATGACAGAGATAAACTCGGTGAGCAAAATGCAGAATATCTGAACACTAACGCAGGTGGTGCTGTAAATTGTTAACAGTACCTGTATAAAGTTTATTTAGGGACTGCGAAACAAGTGCAGTAAAATTATTACTAAAGTTTTTTAGAATTATATATCTCTTGCCCAACAAATGCTTTCAACTCTTATCCAGTAAATGTTCACATTCCATGAAGCAGTTGATGTCACATGAGAGAACTCATGCCCTACAGCCACCAGAATGTACCTAAATGCCGAATATTTATGAATAAAGAAGCATCTTGTAATTAGGTGAGAATCATTGATTGCTGAAGTCACAGATTGATGTATATACCCATATATATGTGAGTGTGTGGTGTGTTTGGAATGAAGGTGCAGTGGTAGAGGGGCCCTCAGCTGTACTGTTGCACTATACCATTGTCCCTGGGCATTACACGTTCCACTGCACTGAGGGTGACACCCATCCTAAAAAAAAACAACATTATCACAGGAGTAAGGGCTTAACCTTTCCATAGGTTTTTTACTTCACTGTTGGTGTGTGGACTGTGTAGCATTGATTGGTAGGATGGTAGATGAGTGATGAGGAACAGATTTGAGAGGAACCAGTCTTGGCATACTCAAGGCACTGTCCTTGGCATTTGCCTGGAGGAACTGAGGAAAACAAGCATAAGAAACAGTCTATCAGAGACAGATGAGTGTATGTACCCCTTCAACTTGAGATTAGTCTACTGTTGTAGGATGGGCGTGAACCCTGATGTGCCATTGTGACAGAAGAGCTAAGGATACTACTATTGCTTTGTAACCCAGATTTGACAGCATGAATGTTTTGTTCATGGCTCAGGCCCTGCACTCCCCAGAGCAAAAGAAAAGTCATGCTACACCAGAGGAACTCGTGCGATGCACCAAGTCGATCACTGTGGCTACAGCAAAGGCAGTTGCAGCTGGCAATAGCTGCAAGCAGGATGACATCATTGTTGCTGCCAACATGGGACGCAAGGCAATCTCCGATATGCTGACCATATGCAAGGTATTTGATCCTGCATTATAAATTGGTTGTTGGCTGTGCCAGGATGCGAAACCGTAGTTTCAGATGTAGCCCACACCCATAAGCATGTCATACATAATTGGATCAAGATGTATCGCATAAACTTTGTTATATTTGATATGTATGTCAGGAGAAAGTCAATTTTTAGATGCCAAAGAATTTTTTTTTCTGAGACATTTGATGTCTCATTTAGAATCCTTGTCATTATAAGTGAGTGAGATTTAACAGAAATTACTGGAATTACAGCTTAGATAATGACAATTTTTCTTTCAGCCGTCATGTAACTTAACTTTTTTTAATTTTTATATTTATGGTTTCTGTGTAACTCGCGTGTCGCCAAGAAGGTCTACTTGTGTTTGGCTGCTTAACTTACATGTACCTACTTTGTTAAAATTATTGTAGTAGGTGTTCTTTTCCATGAGATTTGTGAAATTTTTTGATTGTTCTCCAGAGGCCATCCTTGCAGTTGTGTGGAATGTATGTGGGACTAACAGAGAAACATAAATGAGACCAAGAAGGACATTAGAATTAAAGTAGGATGAAGGAAAGGTATGGAATGTCTCAGAACGAGGCCACAGCCTTCTAAACCTTTTCCAATTCATCATTTGTTAGTCATACTGTCATCTTATGCTTCGTAGTTGTGATGCTGAAAGCATTCTTAACACTTCGCGGACCGGTGATTTAAATATTTAAATCACCTTGGGAACCGGCAATTTTAAACATACTACACTAACTTGTGCATTGTTCACTTTAAAAATTAATATAAAATCTCCTAATTAATTTTTTAACTAAAATTTTTGGAGAACACTTACCAATGCTCCTAGAAATGCTTGAGGGTGTGATATTTCTGGAAACTTTCCCCTTTGTGAAGTGGCATTAAACAGAACTTGCAAATGTAGACATACTCCTTTTTTTTGTGAACTGTGCAAACACAGCATTGCCTAGAAGTATTCTTCCCCTTGGAATGTTCACTCTTCACAATTTTCACGAGGGTATTTTTCCGCATATCACTCAAGAGTCGCCCTGGGGGGTCCACATGAGGCCTTTATGGGGTGGGAGTTGATGGGCCCGGTCGTACTAAGTCTTTGTGTGACCCTGGTTCTGCCACCACCATCTGGTGTGTAGCCCAGGCCTTTGCCACATTCATCAGAAATGCTTTGTATTTCAATTTTGAATCGGTTTAGATTTTTTTTTAGATTTTTTGCTGTCCCCGCAATGTTACTATGCGCAATGTTATTAGCTGCATGATCGTTGGAGCT
Organism: Cryptotermes secundus; assembly: GCF_002891405.2. NCBI lineage: Eukaryota > Metazoa > Arthropoda > Insecta > Blattodea > Kalotermitidae > Cryptotermes > Cryptotermes secundus. The sequence goes on along the minus strand of NW_019721002.1, from coordinate 32,344 downwards.
ACTGTCACTTTTACTGTCTGTGGCCACAATTCTTTGTTGTCCCCCGTCACTGTCGCTGTCTGAATGACAATTAATCCATTACTACACGTCTCACAAGGCAGGTCAGCTAGGTCATCGGAGGAGAATTTGTCCTTGATCCATTCTCCCCACTAGCTACTGGCTGATACACACAGCTTGAAGAAGGCAAAGCATTTTCCTTTATAGTTGGTTAAGTAAACAGCGAGGTCAAGTTACTGACTGCTAACTAAACATTCCAGAGTCTTATCACGCATCTGCACGCAGTTGCATGCAATGTAGGTGGCGCCAGAGCAATGTATAGTGTGTAGCAACTTATCGTGTTCTAAAAACCTGTTAACACGCGAATGGTCTGCCATGTTTAAAAGCGAAAAACCTTTTAAAGGGTGCGCGGTCCGCAAAGTGTTAAGTAACCTGTAGAGAAGTAAAGGGGTAGTTCATCCGGGTACTGAAAGGCATCCTGAGGAGAGGAAGCTGACAAGAAATTTGGAGGGGAAGATTATAGGGAAAAGGAAGAGATAGAGGCTTTCCATCTGTCAACCCATATAAACTGGAAAGGGTGCAAGGAGAATATGTATATCTGTATAGAGTGCTATGTTTTTGCTGGTACGTGCTGGTGTGCATGCCAACAAACTATAGATGTGTACTGATGAACTTGTTAAAGGTTGGAAGCCACATTCTTTTGGTCTTGATGCTGAAAGTGAGAATATTTCTGGGAGGGTGAAGTGTGCACACACGCATACAGACACATGTGTTACTGTTGATGCGGTTTGTGGTTTCTGCCCTTTGCCGTGCAAGGAGAAGTTTCCTTCTGCTACCTGACAGGACCCAGACTGTTGACTCGATTGTGGTTATGTTGCAGGGAACATCCAACTCAGCGGACAGTGAGGAGCTGCGCACTCGAACCCTGCACGCTGGACACGACGTGGCTGTTCAGTACCGTGAATTGCTTCAGACTGTATTGCACATTCTAAGTCGTCCAGGTGGTGCAGCAGATGCGAAGCAGAACCTGCCGCCTATCTCTCGACGCATAGCCCAGTGTGTCACAGAATTGGTGACTTCTGCTGAATTGCTTAAAGGTGCTGTATGTTGTCCCTGTAACACTGGTGTACTCTTCAAGTTGGTGCTGCCATGTTGCATAGCGTCCTACTTATCGTAAGTGTAGTTTTTAGACACTATCGCAGTCCTGTGTAGCACCTGTTAAAGTCACTCATCCATCAGTATGTATGAAAGAATTTGAGAAAAACTAAAAAGATTTCTCATGAAATTTTGGTATTGGGGAGTTTTATATTTGGCAGTGCACTTTAGTTTTTGTCAGCATCAGATAAAAACAACAGACATTTCATGAAGAACCAGATGTGTTTCAGCACATATTTCGGTAAATAATTATCAGAGTTTAAAATGTTTCATTCGAAAGTTGTAGAGAAAGATAAGATACATGTTTTCTGATCCTTACACTTATTCCATGAGTCATATTGAATTCTGGATAATTAAAGCAAAGGGATTTTATTTGTACATTTCTGAACTTGTGAATCCATCAGTCAAAAATGGCCTCCCAAACACACCTAATGACTGCCCACTCTTATTCTCAGGCCATGCTGTAGCTTGGGCGGTTAGTTGCTGGCCAACTTCCCACTGTGGTGGCCTGGGTTCGATGCCGGTTCAGGTCATGTGAGATTTTTGTTGTGGACAAAGTGGCATTGGGGCAGGTGTTCTCCGAGTACTAAAGTTTCCCCTGACAGTTCTCATTCCACTGACTGCCACACACATTTAATCATCTGTAATCCGTGGCTGATACAATAGGCCAAATAGTGGCTGATGTACCAAGTGGAGTCTCACCCTACCCCAAGAGGAAGGGAAAACTCTCATTCCTAATATTCCTAGCTTTCTTGATTTTCCCATTATTCAATATAATGTAATACAGGGCACAACAATGTAAGACAGTAGTTTGATTGTTGAATGTAGAGCATTACATTACTGTTATGCTGCTCTCAATTGTTGCAGGAACAGACTGGGTGGACCCTGATGACCCGACTGTTATAGCGGAGAATGAATTGCTCGGTGCTGCGGCTTCTATTGATGCTGCTGCGAAGAAGTTGGCAAGCCTGCGCCCACGAAGATCTGTTCAGGTGAGCTCTGTGAAGTGTCATTTAAGTAAGAGAATGGACAGCTAGGCCATGTTTGGGAGGTGCTGGCCCCTGTGAGATATGTTTGATATTCTTGGTTGTTTATGTCAGTATCACCCAGGAATCAAACATATTATTACAGTGACCAGTGACATCTGCAGGTGCTCATCTTGCCGCTTTCTGAGGTATGTACATATGTTACATGAGCTACAGAAGTAGATACAGTCACAGACGGCAAATAAGGAGTGAGCTGGGTGATAGTGTTTGTCTGGCTGGAGATTTACAATATATCATCCTTGCAACTCTAAATATATTTATGTGATAATTCATTCTTACATAGCTGACTCCCTCACGCAATCCCCTCCCTCTAAAGAAAAAAAAAGAAATACATATAATAGTTGAAAGAATTGTAACACAATTTTTACAAGTACAGTGTGTTCTCACATTAAGGGCAGTTGGTTACTGGATTTATTCCTTGTAGAAATTGTAAAATATTGTCATAAACACGAAGTGCAGAACAACAAGGAACTGAGCCAAAACAGTTTTTTTTTCTTTTAAAATGATGACTTCTTAAAAAAATCTATTTCACATACTCACATGCATCAGTGATGTAGCAGGGTAGGTAGGTGGTGACTGGCTAGCCTGGGCACTTGTGTCAGTGTTTAGGAGTTTACTGGCAGTGTGGTTGCTGTTCCCATCTTATTTCAGACGTTGCAGTGTGTTACCATTATTTATGATATCAGGAAAGAGGTTGTCAAATTGGAGTACTTCTGTGGAGACATATTGGATTTTTTAAGCGAACCGGTTTGTGTCTGACCAGCTTACTATCAGAATTTTCTATACTTAAAATCGTAGGAATATGAAGAACATGGCATTGTGTTAGAAGAGGGTATGGTTTCTCCACTTGATCAAGAACTGGGTACTGATAGATTCAGATGACACACAATATTGTAACGTGTTTCATTACTGAATACGCTGTAGAGATTGTTAATTGGTTTATTCAACAACCTACAAGTAACAGCTACAATTAATTATAACAATGTTATGGGTTTCCACACTTTACAAATCCTACAACCAAATCTCTTCACACTATCTTCAAGAGTCTTCACGTATTAATAACGCGGGAGCTATACAAGTCTCCCTGAATTACACACTCCAAATATAACTGTACTACAGCACTCACTAAGTCTCGAAAGCACACACTAAGTCTTCCGCTCGCTGAATTCTTAGTTATCGCACACTGTCACATAAGATCTTGTAACCATGTGTTCGGGTCTTCTTATTGCGACTGCTGCTATATTTCAACTCGACTCGCAGGCTGCTACCTTGAGAACTGTTGATAACAATTGCTTATGGGCTTGCTCGGAACTATCTCAGAACTGAACTCGGCGATGGCCACATTTCAACTCTCTTTGCAGGCAGCCCAGCTCTCTTATATAGGGGCTGTGTGGGCCTGTTACGTAGCAACGCTGTTACCTCATGCCGTCTTACGTCACCGCGCGTTGCACGTTACGTTACCATGCGTAGGGGGGGAGGGGAGCGCTGACTCATCTGCCATGTCACTGTGGCCTGAGTTTCCACGTTGCTGCTGGGTAGGGAGGGGTTCTCCGTTGCGCAACATGTCACAATATTGTGCAGTTTAATGTAGTCATGCTACAAGGAGCCAGCTACCTCAGCCTGGGCCTACATTTCATGTCATAGTGTGTCAGCCTCACTTCTCTCCTGACGTTTGGGGAAAGCTTTTTCTCTGACATGGTACACACAGTATGTACACCTTCCTTTAACTTGACAGTAGTTTTCATATTGTCACATACAGTGACTCCCAGTTTGTTATCAGTCAGTGCAGCACTTTGCGAATAACAAAGTGGTATTTTACTATTTTGGCTACAGTGTAACTTCAAATTTTGGTTCCGTTTTACTGAGAGACTAAGTGAACTGCAGTAATTCTTGTTATCTAGTGTCCAAGCCTCTGGAATTTTCATGCAACCAGAAAGAATTTCAAGGAAAGATAAAAGGTAAAAGGTAAAGCTATCCCTGTAACAGGCCATGGAGGCCCATAAGGGTATGAGAGGTCAAGGCCCTCACATCTTCTAGACAATCAGCTCAGAGATGGTGGTAAGGTCAGTCTTACGCAGTCTTCATAACTGCATTACAGTATATGTATCTGATCTCTTTCATTTATCAATCTGCTTTGTCGCGTAGGAGGGCTCCCACACAAGAACTAAAGCCAGACGCTGTGTTGAGTTTTCATCAAGAATTTTTCTCTTGCAGCTGGCAGGTTCATGTAAGTGGGAAATCCTGTTGCCTATACATTCTGTGTAATGGTGAGTTTGCTGTAATATGGGCCATATGGGGTTGTGTTTCTGTTGACAGGAGGCTGATGAGAATCTCAACTTTGATGAGATGATCTTGGAGGCTGCGAAATCCATTGCGGCTGCAAACTCTGCCCTTGTGAAGGCTGCATCTGCTGCCCAGAGGGAACTCATTGACCAGGGCAAGGTAAGATGAAGAGAGAAATATGTCCCTTCACTCAGGGTTAATATTCACAGAGCATGATTTGACATTCCCACAGCACTAACTGTAAGTTGTGTAAGTTCTCTGAGATCAATTTCAAACCTCTGAATCTCAACCAGATAGTGTTAAACAGATTCAGCTCTGGCCTCATAGAAAAAGGCTGCATCTCAATTACTTGAACTGTCTGTTTAATGCTGTTTAAGAAAATGAGTTCTTGTTGTTTTCAGAATCATACAAACCACATAATACTGTGGACAGAGTGCAGTAAAGTAAAGGTATCCCTGTAACAGGCCGTGGAGTCCCATAGGGTCATGAGATGTTGAGATTCCCGCATTTTTGTAGACAATTGGCTCATAGATGGCGGTGAGGTTATTGGCCTCACGCACAGGCCGACCTTTGCCCCAAAGAATATTCCTGGTACTCATTTCTGTTAGAGGCTGGGTCGACTCCAAGGCCATAGTGCGGCTGGAAGTATTAGGTCAATTGAAAAAATCCACCTCATCGGGATTTGATCTCATGACCATCCGGCTTGTAGCATAGTACCTCAGCCAACTATGCTACCGTGTGCCCCTGTACAAAGTGCAGTAAAAAAAAGTAAAAGTAAAGCTATCCCTGTACCAGGCCGTGAAGGCCCGTAGGGTTGTGAGATGTTGAGGGTCCCACATTATCTAGACAATCAGCTCAAAGATTATTAATCTTAAAGCTGGAAGCATGTGTAGTAACTACCATGTTTGGGGCCATGCCATAGCTCAAGTAGTTAGTCGCTGGCTTCCTACTGCGGCGGCCCGGGTTTGATCCCAAGTCTGGTCAAGTGGGATTTGTGTTGGAGAAAGTGGCGCTGGGGCAGGTTTTCTCCAAGTACTTCGGTTTCCCCTGCCAATCTTCATTCCACCAATTGCTCCGCAATGCCCTCACCTATCATCTGGGGCTGGTACAATAGGCTAAAAGTGGCCACAGTACAAGGGACTTAGTCCCACCCCACTAGCACTAAAAAAAACCCTGTGTTTTAAAGGGAATAATAATTATATCCTCAGTTGTCTTCAGAATAATTTTTTCCTACGCAATGTTTTCAACCAAAATGTTATTTCGGATTACACAGTGTTAAATAAAATTCAGTGTGGTTGGTAGAGTGTGTTAATGAAAGTCTGTTTTGGCCAGAGTTCTTACATTTGTGTGTCTGTGTACTTCATTTCCACGCAGGTGAGCAGGCGCCCATTGACCAGTTCAGATGATGGGCAATGGTCGGAAGGCCTCATCTCAGCCGCCCGTCTCGTAGCGGCTGCAACGCACAGCCTGGTGGAGTCCGCTAACTCTCTAGTACAGGGAATGGCTTCGGAGGAGAAGCTCATCTCCAGTGCAAAGCAGGTTGCGTCCTCCACTGCCCAGCTGCTGGTAGCTTGTAAGGTGAAGGCTGATCCTGACGCAGACAGCACCAAGCGGCTGCAGGTGCGTGACATCCTACAGTGAGCAAACCAGGCTCTGAAGCAGCTCCTGGATTTGCCTTGGTGCAGTGCGTTAGATATTTTAGGCTGAGCCATGGTTCCAGCCCTCCCTCTTCTTTCCAAACCATTTGTTTAGGCATGTTCAAGCACTAGGTTCTTAAGAATGAATCAAGGAAAAAAATAATGTTTTGAACACTGATTTTCCAGTCTCATATTTTAAGAATTATCAGATAACTGGTTTTGCTTTGCATATTTCACACAAATTATTGTGTCTATCCGAATTCATTCATTCATCAGTTATCTGTCAAGACGACAGGTCCACAGTCTCTTCCAAAACAGTTCCTCCACTTAATGCGATCTAGAGCTTTCTCCTTCAAATCAAAATATCCTCTTCTGTCCCCAAGGTCATCCAGCATCTTCTTACGTCTTCTTCCTCATCTTCTGGTCACTTCTATCCGCCCCTCTATCTTTCCTTCAGTAACTTCTTTTAGAAGGCAGTTACTGCGTAAGATATGACCAATCCAATTAGCCTTCCGTTTTCTTATTTCGTGTAGGATATTACTCTGCTCACTGACTCTGAATAACACTTCTTCATTTCTCACATAATAGTAGTAGTAGTAGTAATAATAACAATAATTGGCAATGCTAGTATGAATCATTTTGTCAGTGAAATGTGTTTCATTTTCTCTCTCGCTCCCAGTTTCTGCTCAATGTGAAAAGGAACATGGCCCTAGAATTGAATTATTTTAATACAGCGATAAATTGAAAGAAAGCTTCTTTTTGAAGAAATGGGTAGTGTTATCTGCTCATAAATTGTAGTTACAGTGAAGAAAGTGGTAAAAAAAGGTAAAGTTAAACCCGTAACAGGCCGTGGAGTCCCATAGGGTTGTGAGACATTGAGGCTCTCATATTTTCTGGACAATCGGCTCACAGATGGTGGTGAAGTTGTCAGACTTATTATGCCAGCTGCCCATTACCCCCAGAAAGATTCCTGGTACTAATTTCTGTTAGAGGCTGAGTTGAACCCAGGGCCATAGGGCAGCTGGAAGGATAAGGACCTCATCAGGAATTGAACCCATGACCTTCCAGTTCTTGGCATAGTGCCTCAGCCAACTGTGCTACTGCATGCCCAAAAAGGAAATGATGTAACAGAGAAATTAAATATTCTTGTCTCAGTTCACAAAATGTTTTCAAATTGTTATACTGAACTCCTTGCATATGCCTGATTTTTTTCTACTCTCAGCTTATTCTTGTACCCTGAAGATGGCAGTAGCAGATCCCTATTTTCCAGTTCATTTTTCATTAATTGTCATAACCGTTCAGTGTTATGTAGTCTGAGCTACTAACACTATGATTAAATAAACTGTAAATAAATGAAAATGACTGAGTGGTGTTGTGTTAAACAGAAACTGTTAAATCCTTACTATGAGCTAAATTTTAATATTGTGAAGCAATAAGAATGTCAACAGGTCAAGCTGGAAGATTTTTGCCTTCAAGTCAAATAGTGCTTTAGGTGTCTCTCTTTTGTTCAGGCTGCTGGCAACGCTGTGAAGCGTGCAACTGACAACTTGGTGCGGGCGGCACAGCAGTCAATCCAGCAGGAGGAGGAACGTAGTTTGGTGTTGAACCGACGGATGGTGGGGGGGATAGCACAAGAGATTAACGCCCGCTCTGACGTGTTGCGTTTTGAGCGCCAGTTAGAAGAGGCACGTGGACGCCTTGCTGCTATTCGGCAGGCCAAGTACAAGATGAAGGGCGGCGACACCAGCGCGTCGGACACGGAGCCAGATGGATATGGCAGTGGATATGAGTCCTTTACCACACGGTATCGTATCAAAATTTCACTGCTCAGACAAATCTGTATGCAGGGCTAACTGCACTTGTGCATTTGATATTTTGGTTTAAGGGCAGGGAGGGGTGGAGCTTAAAAATTATCAGATCAAATTTTAAATGGTTGTGATAAATAGTGTGTTACACTTCGTACTAATGTTATTTCTGTTCTTGGGTGGTGGGCAATGTTCTGACGTATTGGAGGTACCTGCTGCTTTCGTCTTCAGAGTCAAAGTTGGAGACAGCATGTACCTCCAAAATGTTGGCAGCATCAGTCACAGTCACACAGTGTAACAACCCAAGAAGAAAATTAACATCAGTAATTAACAACTGTGAAAGCCTGAAATCAGTAACTCTTAGTATTCCTAGTTTCTTTGATTCTGCAGTGTGTCATATTCTGAGATGAGCTTTATCTGCTCCCATTTTCAGATTTTGGATTAGTTCTTTCTGACAGATCCAGTGAAGTAGGAACTTAGAACGGAAGATAATGCTGTGTTCTTGATTGTATAGTATGGGACAATTGATGAAGTCCAAGAAACTAATAGTACTGAGTAATTATCAGACATTTTAGTGCATCTACAGGCAGCTGTGCTCTTTGACATAAATGCTGGCATTCATTTTGATCTAATGTTTATAAGAAACAACACCTGTTCTTCATTCTCTCATAAATGCAGTGGTGAGGGCTCACCACACAAACGCCTCTAAATGTGATCCTTATATATAGTACCTTTTTTAATGGCAGGCACCCCTTAAATAAGAAATATGACCCATTTTTTTAATACACAAACTTAAAAATGTCAGAGTATAAGTTTATCGACATCTTGTAAAGTGCTCTTTGACATAAATGCTGGCATTCATTTTGATCTAATGTTTATAAGAAACAACACCTGTTCTTCATTCTCTCATAAATGCAGTGGTGAGGGCTCACCACACAAACGCCTCTAAATGTGATCCTTATATATAGTACCTTTTTTAATGGCAGGCACCCCTTAAATAAGAAATATGACCCATTTTTTTAATACACAAACTTAAAAATGTCAGAGTATAAGTTTATCGACATCTTGTAAAGTGCTCTTTGACATAAATGCTGGCATTCATTTTGATCTAATGTTTATAAGAAACAACACCTGTTCTTCATTCTCTCATAAATGCAGTGGTGAGGGCTCACCACACAAACGCCTCTAAATGTGATCCTTATATATAGTACCTTTTTTAATGGCAGGCACCCCTTAAATAAGAAATATGACCCATTTTTTTAATACACAAACTTAAAAATGTCAGAGTATAAGTTTATTGACATCTTGTAAAGTGATGAAGGGCTCATGTCATATGTGCAGAAATGAATATTGGTACTTGAAAATGGCTGAAATATGTTACTAAAATCCTTTCTGTAACTTACGATTATTTATAATGCAGTATGGCATATAGATTTGTATAATAATGTAGAGTGCAGCAGTATTTCTGCTTCTTTGGAGTGTTTATTGTTGAGATATGAGAATAAAAGGTGAAGAGAGAAAAAGATAAACCTATCCCTGTAACAGGCTGTGTAGGCCCATATGGTTGTGAGATGTCGAGGCTGCCACATTTCCTAGACTGTCAGCTCACAGATGGTGGTGAGGTTGTCAGCCTTATGCACCTGCTGCCCTTTACCCCCAGGAAGATTCCTGGTACTCATTTCTGTTAGAGCCTGAGTCGACCCCAGGGCCGTAGTGCGTGTAAAAGGATTAGGTGAATTGAAAAATGCAGTGAATTCATTGGGAATTGAACCTGTGACTTTCCAGCTGGTAGCATAGTGCCTCAATGAACTATGCTACCGTGCGCCCTACAAGGATCGAGAATAATAAAGAATAATTCAACAATGGAAACTTTACAAACACATATGCTTTTAAAAATACTCCTTTGTCATGAACATTTTTGGACTTCCGTTGAAGAATGGTAACATCAAGACTTAGGATACTTTGATATTCTGCTGCATGTTTTAATTCTGACATCAATTGTGTACCATGAAAGTTTTTGCCAAATATAACGTGCATCATGATTTTCATTGTACAGATTTTGTAAAAAAGGAAATGTGGTATTGAAGTAACAGAACTGCTTTTCTGGTATAGACACTCAGTTTGTTATCAACTAAAATGTTTACATTTATGACAGGTATGAGACAAGGTCCTACGACAACACCTCAACCCCAAAGCATTCTGGTAGTACACCAGTGGTTCACACTACCAACATGAGCCCAAATGGCAATGTGCAGAATCTCTCATCACCAGAGAAACTTCTGTCAAGCATTAACAAGGTGGAGCGTGCTTATAACGACATACAGGGGATGTTGGATGATGCTGGTGATAGTACCAGGAAAATATCTGCAAATCTCAAGCCGACTGGCAGGAAAGTCTTGACACCAGAAATATTGACTGGTGGTGGCCAGACGTACTCAGCTGTCACAACAAACAATTACTCTGAATCGTCAGTGAACAACTTTGCCTCCTCTGGTGGGGATGAGACTACAACCTTGGAACAGCGCATGCTGAAACAACACACTTCGCAACGCACCATGGAGAAACGCACTGTGACCATGACAACTCACTCACAGCTCAAATCATATCGTTTGAATGAGAGTTAGGTGCTGCCTTTTCTTGCTATCCTAAATACTAGACTTAACTGTAGTTGCTTGGAGTTACTAAAATCAAAAAGTGCAATTGAGAAGTTGGCAGGAAATTCACTTTGAGTGCCATCCAGTGTTAATATAGGGTAACATTTCTGGTGCTATGCATACTAATAGGTTTGGATATGTTCTACAATCAGTTTTCATCATGCATTTAAAGGGTTATAATCACTGTAACAACCAAATGTAATTTTCATCCTTAGGTTTTTATAGCATGTATCTAATGTGTAATTTGCCCTATGTGGTTTAGCTGTGTCATGTGTCAGATTTTTCACCATTTTAGTGTACATTTCAGTTATTGTCTTCAGGATGAATGAGGCAGAAGATGATGTGACATGATATATAGGTCTCACGGCAGATATAAGGGTGGGACTGTGAAGGGAGACCTACATATGGCTGCTTCGTGCTTCCATCTGATCCACCCTAAAGATGGCAACTGCACTGTATCTTGAAACACACTGGAACATGTGACATGTTTAAACCCACAAGTCGATATTAACGCATCCAACTGGAATGTTATAAGTGCAGGAGCTCATATCGTCTCACCATTTATTAATCGTAATGAATAAGTTTAATATGTACCTCATAACTTCATATTTTATATTTAAGAAGCAACATATCAATTTTTACCACTGCTTTATTTACACCAGAATAAGATGTTTAGCTTAGTTATTTGTTATCCACATCTCTCATACTGCACGTCTTTCTTCGTGTCTTGCACAGCCCTATTTGAGGTGTTACCCATGTGGTACACCGATCATGATATTAGCAGTGCCATACAGAATGCTTACAGGAAGTGCTGATTTGCATGAGTGTACCTTGATCTGAGACTATGGTACATGAACGGGAAATGTGCAAGTTTGGGCAATGGTTATGGCAAGATATTCCAGTATAAATCATATGACAAGTCTTCCTTTCTGTGTTCCACATCTTCATGTAAGAAGAAAAATGTACATTGAACAAGCAGATTTTGTAATAATTGTACAAGATTTGATGTTCTCATGGTGGAGATTGAAAATTAGTGTCTTATGGGATATGATGGCATATAATCTGGTAGATTGTTACAGGCATTTCAGAGGCATTTACACTGAAGAAGGAGGCAGAATATTCCCGTGAGATACTGGTAACAGTATATGAGACTATGTGAAATAGCATCCTACAAAAAAAATATTTTTATGGTTAAAGTTCTCTTGTGTATTAGATTTTTGGGTATTTGTCATCTCTGTCCAAGATGTTCTAAAAACAGGAAGCCATTTGGGAGGTTGATTTGCTTGTCCAAGTGAAAGTTTTCTCTCTGGTCTTGAAGTAAGAAACCAAAGATGACAAAATTTGGTGTTCGAGTTTATGCAGATTCTGTAGTGGCAAGGATTGACTGATGCATACGAGCATGAGAATCAAATGTTTTGTTGATGTGCAGAGTTTTATAAAAGGAAAGATTTATCATGTATATTTTCAGAGTGATGTAAACACATCTGTAACCAGAGGATGTAACTATAACCTCTTACTTGCTTTCTCATAATCGTGGTTCCACACAATAGGTTGAACACAAGAAAAGTTCATTTTTCCCAAAGTGATTTGTTGGCTCATGTTACAGATTGTGTCGCTGTGCCTTTGGTCAGGATACTGCACAGAAAGTGGTATATACTTGTATATTTGTAGCTGGGATTGTTATAACTTTGTAATTAATTAATTTAGATGTTATTGTGTAATTTGATAATATATTATTCTAACTAAAATCTGCATTGTGTATATTTTCTGTTTGATATCCTCTTTTCATTTTTGTGTAATTCTATATAGAATCGTTGGATTAGGTTCTCACGGCTGTGACAATGAAGAGTACAGTTTTTGGTTGTAACCCCATGTAGTTCAGAGGGACCCTAGCCAGCAAAAGGAAGTGACAAGCTGAGCTCATATTTCTGACTACTGCTTCTGATTTCTTGCCTGGCTTCCTGTTTGACCCTGAAGATGGAGGCAATGTGGTCCTTCGAAATGTCCAGCGTTCTACAAACTACGTGACAAATATAAATCACTCCGTCCAATATGACCTGTAAGTTTATTACTACATGAAAACTTAACACCCTTACATGTTTCGGTCTCTGCGGACCATCTTCAGAGGGCAAACATCACTACAAATAGGAAACCACCATCACATAAGTTGTTTAGACGTAAAGTATGTACACTTATATGCTACAATGCATAGTACACAAAATAGAACATTTCACAAACACAGCAGTTTCCTGGGAATGTAAAGTTTTTAAAAAATTATTTAAAATTTCTTGATACTAGTTCATGATTTGTTTANATTGACATTTGTCAATATATATGATGGACATATATTTTAGTTATTTTAAAGTGAAGACAAGGCATACAATGTACTAGTTTGACGTGAATTGAGTAGCACCTGAAGATGGCATTTTTATGCCGAAACATGTAGTGCGAGTGAGAGAAGAAGATAGATAAGTGTACGCACTGCAAGACGGATTAAACAAATCATGAACTTAAATCAGTGCAAAAGGACGCTAAAATATAACATTCTTGATACTAATTAAAAATTTGCATTGTCAATAATTAAAATTCATAAACCATGCAGGCTCATGTTTGTCCTCCCATCGTCCCT
>NW_019721002.1:2982-19039 GCF_002891405.2 Cryptotermes secundus | reverse complement strand
AAAAAAAAAAAACCCTACATGACCTTACAACACATGAGTCTGTACTCTTCTATATAAATATTGTCGCATGTATGAGTGACTGCAGATGTGGTTTGAATTGGTAATTGGATTTATTGAACTCTTACAAAATGTAACTACTAGTAACTATAGCGCTGTCTCTATTTCATACACTCTAAAATTCACTACAGCACACACTAAGTCTTTTCACTCTGCTGTGTCTTCACCAGTTGTTGCCTGGTAATGGCTTCCAACAGTGGACATTCTCCTTATTCTGGGTTCCTGAACTATCCCCATTCCTCAGCTGCCAGCTTCTAACAGCAACAGCTCACAAGGACTGAACTGTAGCAGTCATGTAACTCACTCACTCACCAACCAACTCGTGCCACTTCACTCAACTCCACTGACTTCTCCCTTCTTAAAGCTGCTCACCCCGAGTGGTTCCCTCATAAGTTGTCAGTTGGTCCAGGTGTATCTCTATCATCCTCCTGTCAGTGGTCAGTGCTCCTATGTGTCTGGCTCTTAAGCTGCTAGATAGTAAAGTTATCGTTGTGCACATTTCAGTGTATTCTAAAGGTGTTTTCTTGTTTATATTAAACGGAAGTCTCTTCATTGCTTAATATATTTTAGATTCAGAAGATGGAAGCAGTAAGTTCCTTCAAAATGTCCGAGAACATCAACCGAACTATGCGGTGTTACATCCAGAAGTCACTGTTGTGAAAAAACATAAATGCAACGTATTTTTTCTGTGTTTTCAAAAACATCGGCATTGAGATCATGTGAAAGTATGAAGCATGACAGAACTTAATCTGGTGGGTCTTATTTCAAACGTTAAATTTTCCTCTCATTTATTTAAAGCTGAATACAGTTCCTGCTCTTTCAACATAACTTCGGGTTACATTAAATTGTTGAGCCCATGAATCTCAGAAATTATGTGTGATGGTGTATCATCATTAATCATCTGTTGTAGCCTTTAATGGAGGTACCTTTACAAGAATGATTTGATTGGCTACTTCGGCCGTCTTTTTAAGTCTTTGATTTGCATCAGGTTATTGAATACATGGATTTTGAATGGTCCTGTTAGTCCGTGTGCTTGTCCAGTGGTATTGCAAGGCCTAATCTAAGCTGGCCAGTGCCCTGTAATTATAGTATTTCTGCATAACATGCCTTGGGACATCACAGGAAATAATTTAATGTCCAAAAATCCTATGTTCCTGATGTGAGACTAGGGATTTTGTAGTCTTTGGACTGTTTGGTGCATTTATTATTGCTTTCTACTGACAATCAGTGATGAATACTACTTGACACTTGTAATCTGAGATTTTTTCATCGGTGACTATTGATAACTGTCCTCTGGGATGTGATGCCTGGTGGTTCGTTGTCAGTGTTTCAGAGGAACCGTTTGCCTCCATCTACCATGAAGATGGAGGCAGCAGGTTCCTCAGAAACATTGGTAAGTATCTACCAGACTACAAGGCTTCACATCCTAGTAGTCAGTAATTGGTAATATTCGCAAAAGGCGGGCCCCCAGACGATCTTGTAGAAACAGACAAGAATTACTACGTTAAAAGGTAAGTTGTCTGTGTGCTTAATTAATTAAGCATCATGCCATGAAGATGTATTTGGGAGTGGAGGAATAGGGCCAATATTGACCTTTGCACTAGATAGAGGTGAGTGGACACCTTCCCCTTCCCAGCCATTATAGTGCCAGTGAAAGCCCCCACCTAACCTATTGTGTAGGACGCTGGTTGAACCTCAGAGCCAGTCTGGACACTGGAGTGAAAAAACTTGCTCCTGCTGGGAATCAAACCCTAGCCATCCAGCCCTTTGTCATTTCCTATAAAAATTGACCTAACCTGGCTCCAGAACTAATTGTGAGAAAGACTTCATGTTTATCAAGGCCAAGTGTGTACATGCATATTTTCAGATTACTTTTAGAGCTGGTATGACATCAGAATTTGTAGGCAGTCCAAATGCAGATGGAAGAATAAATCTCTTGTTGATTCTACAGTGAGTAAAGTGATAAGTTGCAGGCAGGACTGTTGTAGTTCTGTTCTGACCTGAGGTCTTTAACTGTCACTTCTCCACCATATCCAGAACAAGTTCAAAGTCTTATAGGTATTCAAGGTGGCACAGTTGAGTTCTATTAAAATGTTCATGAATGAGGGAAGGGACGTTTATTATGATTATTAAATTTAATGCAGTAATAATTAAATTTATTTAGAGACTTCAAGAAGGATTTAAAATTATCTTGTTGAACTTGGAGTATTTTCTTATTCTATATGAGTGTCTAAAAATTGATGAATTGCAGTCAGGTATATTTCGCTAATTGATGGTAGTAAAGTCAATTACAGGTCATGCAACCTCAAGCGCTTACAATATATAACACGACCTCTTTCGAAACGTCAATTGATTTTCAAGAGACCACATGGCATTTTAACTCCTGCCACGGTACCTTTCACAGCCACCGCTGTGACGGCTGTGACCACCAGTGAGGACCTCAAATCATGCAACTTATATCATCATTTGAGTTTTGTGGTTCAAGAGCATTGCGTGTAGATGTCGCAAAAGCATGCTGCCCAACATCCACTAAAGAATATCATTTACAGATCATTTTTTCCCTTGGACGTGCTTTCAATACCCAGTAATTTATTACATTTCCGGTGTAGCTTCGGAACATGTCAGGATATGAAGAAGGCTGCCGTACAAAGCTGATCTCTTATACCTACATTCATTTGGTGTGGCGAATGAGTGCAACCCGACAGTACAGCAAGTCGTTACATATCTATCTATATGCATAGCACCGTACCGGATATTAATAATAAAGCAATTAGTTTCATGTAGTCGTACTTATTCTTAATGCTAGTAAATTTAATTCCACTATAATATATTAAGTTAAAATAGTCGATTTGAGAGATGTCATTCGAATTCGTTGCATGGACGATTTGACTAGAATATCTTTTGACTCAGTCATTTGAGAATGATTTCCGTATGATAAAAGTGGTACACATGTGGAGGTTTGTTCGTGAGAAAGGATTAAATATATCAATACGTTTGTGTTTTATATTTGCGTAGTCGCATTTAGTTTTGCAGCCTATACCCAGGCATTCAAGATGGCAGATTTAGATGATTTCTTTGCTAAGAAAGATCGCAAGAAAGCGAAGGGAAAGAAGTTCACGACTGCGGATGAAATAGCAAAGAAGCTGGAAGAAACGGGTAAAAAAATAGAAAAAACCAAGAAGGATAAAGTCATTCTACCATCACAGACTTCTGGACAAGGAGAGGAAGAACAAGGAAATCAGGTTGAAGTGAGTATTTCGCTTTACTGGAAATTATTTGTTATTACACATACTATGCCTGTTTTAGTTGGCGGCCATATTGTACGCATATGTGAGTTAGTTTGTGCCGGAGAAATCGTGAGCACAGTATATATTTGTTGTATAATGAGTTTAACACATTGTACATAATATTTAACCAACCTTTACTAGATGCCGACGTTCGAAGTACCAGTTGAGGCAGAAAATTATGATCAATGTGGGGTGCCATGCTTTGGCTATGATGCCAGACCTCTCCGTAAATAAATTTTGTTGGGACAGTGACGTTTGAGCCCAACATTTCTCAGAATCTTTCTTAGTGATTATTTTGAACCACTCAACTTAGTATGTTTCTGAACATTAGATTAAAGGTTTCTTAATATTGGAATATGTTGGAGATATAGAATTCTCTGACATCTCTTTAAAAATAAAACTTATCAGCAAATTAGTTTTCATTTTTTTTCCGGAGCTGACATTTTTTCGTTTTCCTGTTTTTCTTCTGAGATTGGACACAGTTTTATTGTGCATGTTAACTGCTTGGTTTCTTTGAACAAAGGAAGTTCTTCAGTGGAAAGAAAAAACTTGCTTGGAATTTCTGAGTATTTTCCCTCAGATATATACACATTTTGGGTTTTACTTCCCAGTGTGTATAAGTTTTATAATAATTAAAAATGAACTAGACAAAATGTATCTTTCAAGTGAACTGCATCACAGATTAGCACACTTCTTCAAGTTGGTCAGAAACACTCATGATTATGGAACGTCATGAAGAACAGCAGAACAGCTCTAAAGCTCAGCTTTGATGTTCATCAGGTGTTGTCCTGTGTTTGAAAAGGAGAATGACATGAGTTAATTGCAAGGCAGTAAAATATATGTTAACTATGTACATTCTGTCATACAGTACAGATAGTCCATGCTTTACCAGGAAATTATGAAATTTGCTTTTACAAATTTTTATAATGAAGCGCGTATCCTCAGCTTATCATCCGAACATGAGCTGATGCATCCAAAAATCCCTTTAGAACAAAAACAAATATGTGCAAATGAAAACAGAAACTGTTGAACACAGTGCTGTCCAGTCAGTTTACATTATACCGTGTACTTATTTGCATCTTATATAAGGTTTGGCTATTCTTAACAGTTATTATGGCCGCCCCATAGCTCGAGCGGTTAGTCGCTGGCTTCCCACCGTGGCGGCCTGGGTTCGATCCCGGGTCTGGTCAAGTGGGATTTGTGGTGGACAAAGTTGTGCTGGGGCAGTTTTTTCCGAATACTTCGGCTTCCCCTGCCAATCTTTATTTCACCAGTTGCTCCACAATCACCCTCACCTATCATCTGGGGCTGGTACAATAGGCCAGAAGTGGCCGCAGTACAAGGGACTTAGTCCCACCCCACTAGCAATAAAAAGAAAAAAGTTATTATTGGTGTATAATATAGTCTCCAGTGGTTATAACATAATTTAATGTTTCCACTTTTTACATGTTCCATTTCAGCCAACAGAAGTGGTGATTCCTACCTTTTGTTGCCATTTTCTGGTCATTTGGAATCTTACTCCCAAGTATAGAATGGTGCCTATGGGTTGTAGTGAATTGAAATACAGAATTTCACTTAAACTCTCTCCTGATGTAACTGTTTGTAAGAGATGGGACTGCATATACCAATAATAACTTGGACCCTGTTGAGACTGAACTTTTTTTCCTCTTAAGTTTTCCGCTGCTGAAGAAAGACAGAACAGGGAGATACGTGTGCAGGGTTGGCCATGCAGTGGTTCAATTTCTGAAGCTATGTGTTTGTTTCTTGGCTGTACAGGAAGATGACGAGTGGAAGGAGTTTGAAGAGGAGAAGAAAGATTACACGGGTCTTAAGATTGGAAACCTGCAGATTGAAGGAGAGGGAATATCTGGAGAGGGGGAAGAGGAGGAGGAGCCAGAAATGGAGGAAAATGAAGCAGGTGAAATGGTGCCAAAACGTAAAGTGCAGTCGGGACCTTGGAAGATGGTGAATCCTGAAACCCCAGAACCACAGGGTAATGTAAATTATAATGTTTTAAAGGTCAATAAAAAGCCATTAAAAATTGTGGAACTTCTGTCATGCATGACTCCACTGTCAGTTAATGCTAGATAGTATCCAGTTTGGCTTTTGGGCCTTCCTAGCCTCCTAAACAGTGGACACTAGGGGGATCTTTCCATAGGTGTAAAGGAGCAGGGCTATGAAGCTGACCACTCACCTTCAGAATAATGGAGCTGTACTTCCACTCCTCCATACGTCTTCATGGCATGCTGAGATCCTGAGAAGTTGGTAGCAAACTGTAATCGCCAAACTTCTTGTTGTTTTGTCATCTGATTGTTTGCTATGGACAGAGTAAGGTCATAAAATTATTTGTGTGTTTGTTCTGTTAGTATTCAATCTCTAAACTAATCCAGACATCAGGACTTGTTTGTGTTAGTTGGTTGCAAAAGATGCATAAAATGAGTGCATGATCATAATGCTGTTGGTTGGTTTTATTTTGATAAATATTTGCATATATTATTAAGAGGCTAATATTGTACTTGTGTTTAATAGCATATCACCTGAAGGTTGGAGTTTTTCTTCTTTACTTTTGCGTGAAAATGAGAATTCACTTTATGATTCTCCTTATTGTCTTACACTATCTCTGCATACTTCCTCATCTCCCCCATTCGTGCTACATGACCTGCCCACCTCATTCTCGTTGACTTGATCTTTTTAATTATACTTGGAGAAGAGTACAAGTTATGAAGCTCCTCATTGTGCAGTTTTCTCCAACCTCCTGTCACTTCATCTCTCTTTGGTCCAAATATTCTCCTCAACACCCTGTTCTCAAACATCCTCAGTCTATGTTCCTCCATTAATGTCAGAGACCAAGTTTCACGCCCATACAGAACCACAGGCAAAATTATAGTTTTGTATACTCTAATTTTTATGTTTCTGGACAACAGACGAGAAGACAGAAGGTTCTGGACTGAATGGTAGCAATCATTACCTGAGTTCAATCTCCTCTTAATTTCCTCCTGAACCTATCTAACACTGCAAAGAATAAAATATACAAAGTTATAATTTTGCTTGTTGTTTTATATTTGTGTGAAACTTTGTCTCACCATAAGGCAAGAATCTAGATCGTGGAAACACGGTATCAAGGAAAACATTTAGAGCTAAGAGAGAGGATGTGACAGGAAGCTGGTAGAAATTGCACATTGAGGAGCTTTTTAAGTTGTGCTCTTCACCAAATATTATCATGGCAGTCAAATGAAAGATGAGGTAAGCAGGGCATGTGGCACGCATGGGAGGGATGAGAGATGCCTACAGAATTGAACCTCAAGGGGAGGGTCTATTTAGGAAGATAATATTAACACTGAATCTTGTGAGGATATGGACTGGATTCAAGTGGCTCAGTGTAGGGTTCAGTTGTAGGCTGTTGTAAACTTTGTGATTAACTTCTGAGGCCAATAAAATGCAGGAAGTATCTTTGACTCCTCCACGAACTTAATAATAGTTCATTGTAATAATGTAGTAATAAATTATATTACAGCATAAATTAGATTTGGCATCTGTCTTCATAATCACATAATCTGTTCTTTGTGTTGCAGTTGTGGAGAAGCGGCCAGAGCCACCCACAAGCGGCAGCAGCAGCAGCAGCAGCAGCTCGTATGTGCCGCCACATCTACGTAATCAGCCAAAGGAACCCTCACATGCTAGTAAGTGCTTTGCCTAACACACTGCCAACAACCCTGCAGCTGGCTTACGTCCAAGTGTTGCCATATTTTGTAGTTCACTGGTGGTTTTCACTATTTCATGGTAAAAAAAAAGTAAAGTAAAGCTATCCCTGTAACAGGGCGTGAAGGCCCATAGGGTTGTGAGATGTTGAGGGTCCCACACTATCTAGACAATCGGCTCAAAAATGGCGGTAAGGTTGTCAGCCTTACGCACTGGCTGTGCTTTACTCCTCAGGAAAATTATTTATTTAATTCCTGGTACTCGTTTCTGTTAGAGGCTGAGTAACCCCAGGGCCTACTGCAGCTGGAAGGATTAGGTCAACTGAAAAAAAAAATTCAGTGACTTCATCGGGACTTGAACCCGTGACCTTCCAGCTTGTAACATAGGCCCTCAACCACTACAGTACTGCGTGCCCCACCAGTATTTCATGGTATAAAAATAAATAGTGTATGTGCATGCAGCGAATCGCAGAAGATAGCTTGCTTCATACACCATCTATTGGAGAATAGAACTACTTGCCCAAAGAGCATGCTACAAGACAAGTATTTTATCTTGCCGTGACATTACTAGCTGACCTTAGTTAGGTATGGCTGTCCAGACAAAGCACTTGTAAATGGATATGAGGTAAAAGGATTTGTGTGTCACTGTGTGTCGGCTGCTGCATCCTGAGGATATTATGAGATGCCATCTTGTTTCAGGTCCGCGATCAAAGACTAAAACAGCACCGGATATCAACAGCGAGGAGTACTTTCCAAGCTTATCGGCAGCCAAGAGTATAGAGCCCGCTGGAGCCTGGGGAAGGAGGCAAGTGAATTTTTTCTGGGTTAAGACTGCTAATTTAAGCTTAAAGTGACTTTGACAATAAAATCAGTATCCTTCTTAGTCAAAGGAATGAAAAATTAAGGAAAGATTGCAGTTTCATATGACATTTTAGAAGAAACTGCATGGAACATCTTTGAAAATATGATTCCAAAATAAATTATTTAGGTTATAGCCTGCAATAATTTGCTGTACTGTGGAGCATAAGTGAGACAAGTTATCAGCTTCAAATTTCTTACTTGCAGGAAGCGTGATGAAGGTAGTTTTGAAGAAGTACGTAACAGCAAGTCTCATTCAAGTCGATATTCTGACATGGCCACGAAAATGTCTGCAAGTGGTGCAGGCCCCAAGCTGAACCTGGGCAATAAATATGGAGCCCTGAGCTCAGACCAGAGCTGAGCGAAGTGCATTAGTAGGGAAATGTGAGCCTGGAAACGAGTATCTAGTCACATCCCGTCGCTTTCTTTGGTGTTCTGTTTCATAGTTGTTGCTCCTGCTTCAAGGGAACTTCAGAATGGTCTTGAACCTGTCCCGGGCCATAACAGTGAGGAGTGTTAAGGATGGTACACATGAAAAAGCATGCCCTTATATAGTGGATTTTGGAATGGAGATAATCTTGGTCCAAAATTCCAGCATCAAGTGTTAACTAGAATCAGTGTGTAAAATAAAACTAAGTACTCGTTTCTTGGGACTGGCTTCCTATTTATTTGATATCAGGGACCGACTGAGTGTGCGTATATGTGAGCTGTTAGCAAATTGTTACTTTATTGGGGGGCTGGTAAAGCTTTTATACAGCAGCCTTGTTCACTGGCGTGCCCATCTGATGGTGCCTGCTTCTTGGGGTGAAAAACCCTCTATATCACAGTAAATTCTGTTTAGACCAAGGTAGGAATTTGATTGTAAAGGTGCAATAGAAATATGTACATTTTGTCATTTGTTCCACAACATTATCACTACCAGAATGCGTTACATTGCCAGTGGATTCAACAGGAGTGGAAAGTTGGCAGAATGAAATGTTAAGCCAACGATTGATATACTGGATTTGAGGATCTCACAGTGGAGACTTATGGAGTGTAACAACACACAGTCTGGTAGAAGTCTACATTCTAGAGGAATATACTGCCTTCACCTTCAGGCTGCCACGTGCTTCCTACTGGTTTCTTGCTAGCCTTACTCTTTAACCCCGAAGATGGATGCAGGATATTCATCTGAAACATCAGCTTTCTACCAGCCTGTGTGGCGTTACATCCCATAAGTTAATGTCCTTGATTCATGCAATTTATCATGTGAAATTGAACTCCTTTTATAACGTGCTGTTTCCACATACTGGTCTAAACAAGTAGCTGTGATGTACTGAATGTTTGTTGTATTGGAGGTCCTTTTGGCAGTGACTATGAAGGGTACACTCTTTTAACACCATGTAGTTTGGAAAGAATTGGACATTTGAGGGAACATACTGTCTCCCTCTTTGGGGTCGAAGAATAGGCCAAGAAAACAGGAGAAGCTTGTCATCTCCTTTAAACCTTCAAGATGGAGGTGATATGTTCCTCTGAAATGTTGGGCTCTTCCAAACTACACAGTATTATAACACAGACCCTTCATAGTGAGTGCTTATTCCACTGCCAAGATGCACCTGCCAAACCTGTTCGGCAATGTGGAATTACTGAATACTTGTTTTTGTAAATCTTTTTTTTTCCCCCGTGTTATGTTTTTTCAGCCATTTCGTGAGCAGTGCATGTGATGGATGAATGTATGTTCTGTTGTATGTAAGGTTTTTGTATAATATTATGAACTGGGTAAGTTGGAGGAACCAAGTAACTTCACAACTGCTGTTTTGAGTGGGAAGGATATGTGTTAAAATAATGGAAATAAATCAGATCACAAAGGTTTTATATGTTTGTGCTTTGAATGTAAGGCCCACATGAAATGGTGTGCAGTCATGTACAGTTTTACATCATTGCCATCAGCAGGGCCAGAAAGGTATGTTGGGCTTTCATGGCAGTTGTTGCAAAATGACTTATACATCAGAAAATTAACCAGAATCAATAAATAGATGTTGTCATACATCTTCTCGTAGATTAGAGTGACTATTTTCCATGCAACATATTTGTATTACCTGGCCACATTCATTTTGGTCCTTCAAATCATCTACACAAGTGTTCCTCAACTGTTGGGCCCTCACCTTATAAAAAAAGAATTTACAGGGCCATGGTCTCACAAAGGTTGAGAATCACTGATTGACACGATGTCACAGCCCAGAAGACTACAGTCTGAGCAGTTGTAGTTCTGTCTTACTCAAACCAAAAGTAATTGCAGGCAAGTAGTAGTAGTGCACTTCATTTATTTCTTGAGTATTCAGCTATCTTAAAACATGGATTGGTAAAGATATTATATTCTTTGTCATTTCTTTGCTCTCCTATACTTATGATGGTCTCCTTTTATAGGAAATTTGTCACCTAAGGTAGTGTTTAGTCTTGCCTTCACCCAGATCCTTGGTGTTTGGGCTTTGTCTGTGGCCTGGTGCTTGGTAGGTTACGAGATGGGAGTTTTCAGGCAGTAATTAGGGATGCACTGTCATAACATTCTTTTTGGTCATTTAATCTGTATAGGAGCTCTATGTGATAGGATGGCTGAATAACTAGCGATGGATGTGGAAGACGTTGCTTGAAAGTCAGTGATGAAGCAGCTGAATGAGGATAGTCAGCCCACTTGGTAGTGACAGAGAAGGTACCCAGAGCCAGGCTGTGACCCATTGTCTCATTAGTACATCACATTCTGTACAATGAGATTTTAGAACAGTTTAGGTATATGTTATGTAGCTGTTCAGCAGAGGCAGTAATTATTGCTGTGGACTCTTTCCAAGCCAAAGTAATGGCAGACAACAGATGTAGCTCCATCACACTGTATCATCATTTCTGACTCGTGTTCAATAGGTGATCAGTTTCAATCACAGGTCGAACAACTGTCTTGACTAATGTTATATTTATGTATCTTGTTCCATTGATTGATCACTTGATGTTTATTCCCAGGCTGAAGTATACTGTACAAAAAATATCTTAACTGGGTTTTTCATGGTTTTCCTCGGTTCCTCCATGCAGATTCTAGAATAGCGTCTTAGGCAATGACACTTTCCTTCCAAATCTTTTTCTAATTCACTGTTCACTAATAACTTGCGAGTACTATTCAAGACTATGTAGTCACAGGTACTGTGAATGTCAAAAACCACAAGAAAATTATTGCATAATGGGTTAGGTTTTCCTGTATGAACTGGGACAAGTTATCCCAGAAGTTATTTTGTGGTTTCCAGTCACATTACAGGACGGTACAAGTCATCACAGTGAGCTGTTCATTTCATCTGATGCTAAGTAGCCTGTCCAGTTAGAACCACATCAATAAATATATAAGTAAACAAGAAACAATCCTTTGTTTTCCTTGCTTTATTCAGTAAAATGTTACACAGTGGAACCACACTTAATGGTCCACAGTTTAAAAGTTTAACATTCAATCTTGATACTTGCTTCTCAAAACTAAAATTTAAGATCACCTCATAACAGTATTATGCATATTAACAAACTCCTATCACAGGTTAATCCTCAATGTAAAGTTTTGCCTTTAGCCCTTGATGGTCCTGCACTAAAGAGATCATACAGAGTTATGTGCAAGATGCAAGTGGACTGCAAAGTAGCCATTGCAACCACTGAACTTGCACCTGTAACAATATATTGTTCCCTAGTTTGGCTGGTGCCTTTAACAGCATTAAGAGAATATCAGAAAACAAGTATGATGCTTCATTGCCAATATTTTCACCAGCCTGAAACATAACAGATAATTCCTCTTATGGCGCATTCATCTCAACNGGGGGGGTAGGAACTGAAGTTTTGTAGTCTGGTAGGATCTGAGATTCTTGCAGCAGTGACTCTGAAGAGTACTCTCTTTTGGGATGTGATAGTTCACCACTGTTTCAGAGGAAAGTACTGTCCATATTTCCAGGGTCAAGGAATAAACCAAGCAGTGTAGGGAGTTCAGAATGAAGAATTTGCTCACACAGTACTATGCTTGCTTGGCTTCAGTTCTGAAGATAGAAGAGTACGTTGTTCCAAAACGTCTATAAACTTCTATTATAAGACATGACCTCACATCCCAGATACTTAGCACATCCAGAAATAATCACCTTTAGTTTTATTAAAGTTTCATTTCAAGACCTGTCGTATGACAGATTACTGATGATGAAAATCCTGGATAAATTTAGTAACCAAATGCTTCTAAAAGGCTAATTCTAAAGCTCTTTATATTATATATTTTGGAACTTCCCACTTGAAAATGTTAATTCACAGCTACTTTTTGTTTTGTGAATGTACACATAGAAAATTATGCCTTGGAACCTTAAGACAGCTGTTAATTTCATGGGTATGAACATGTTAATATATTAACACAGTATTCCAAATGCAGTTGGCAAGAACAGATTTTGCTGGTCCATTTTAAGCTGTTACTTATTTTGGCAGGTATCTTTCCATGATCCTTTCATTTGAAGCTTGGTACAAATGTTATTGTCTAAATTGTGTTCTCAGGACATAACACCTGCTTGACAAGGGGCAGTACAGTTCCTGGACAAAGTCTCGGTACACTACATCATAGATCTGCCAATGTGGCTTCATTGTCACTGCAAAAAAGGAAAAAGTAATTAACTTTCATATTCTATATTACCATTTTTATAGATTGGCAGGGGAACTGAATTACTCGGAGAAAACCTGCCCAGCACCAATTTGTCCACCACAAATCCCACTTGACGAGACCAGGATTGAACCCGGGCCGCCACGGTGAGAAGCCAGCGACTAACCACTTGAACTATGGCGTGGCCCCTAATTAGTACTTAGATCCATGGGATTATGGTGACCACCTTTTTTTTTTTTGCAACCTTCCTATATAACTGAACCAATTCTTCACTCTACACACTTCAACCCTGATGATGGAGGTAGCATATTCCCCTGAAATGTCAGTATTTGTTACTATACTATGCTGTGCCACAATCTGAACCCAATATACTTGTGTCTATGCATTCTTTATATAAAGTGAAACCATAATGTCACGTCCATTGGTGCAGATTTTCAACCTCCAGAAACCACTTAATGAGTTTCCATGAAATTCGGTTTGGGGGTGGAGGGTGAATTTAATAAGCTGGAACATAACATAAAACACTGATCTTGTGAAGATCTATAGATCTGACTTCAAATATTTTTTATACTTAATGAAGTGTGACAGGAAACAGTCACTTCACATGTTCTGGAATGTATTTTGTGCCAATGACCCACTGTCTCAGTACAGAAAACACAAAACATTTCTTAACAAGTTTTTCTACTTCTATGTAGCATGAAAAAACAGAGTCTTAAAGACCATAAACCTTAGTTTACAGTGCTATATCATGTTCAATCTACTATAATGTAAGGTCCCATTTTGTGTAAGAAATTATTCTCGAGTGAGAGCAAGCGAACTTAGAAACTTTCACAAAATAGATAACTTACAGTCCAGTGCGACACACATTTTGTGACTGTTAGTGTGACGGACCAGAATGAGACAAATCAAATTAGAAACTTTCACTTAGACGTTACTTGTCTCAACCCCTAACCCAAACCAATCAATCAAACCGTCACTTCCATAAATCTTGCAGAAGTACAGAAACACAAACCAGAGGCAGATGCTTAAGGCATGACATCTTGTTTGTAGTTATAGGATGGCTCACGTTGATACCTTTCCGCATACACTAGTCCATGATCACCACTTGAGCTGTAATCTGCAAAATGCTGCTGCTCTAACATTTCTGGCTTAAATTTCTTCAGTAAATATATCCAGCACTCTGATCTTATATTTTCAGCGTACAATTCAATTTCTTCAGTTTCTCTTGTATAGAATGTTGGGTGCTCCTCTAAAATATCCAGATGGTGCAGCATGGATTCATCGACTTCATACACTTCCCCAACAACATTCTGGAAATAACTGTCTCTAGTTATTAAAGCTGAAAATAATAAATGCAGGATATCCACTTAAAATGAAATTATCTTACATGTCCTTGTCCTGGGGAATCTAAGACGAATGGTATATTATATTTTGTACCAATGACCAAAGGATATTTTTTTATTGTTTTTCCAACTCCAATAAACCTTGACAATCCTTTGCTTGTGTCTGTTATCCAATGATGATTTGGTTCTCCCCTTTTTAGAGTGCCATATACAAAAACTTTATGCAAAGACATACTAGTCCTGAATGTAATGATTAAGTATGTGGACTTTAACCCAAATTAACCACTTCGGTTATGTAATGCGATATGAAATTGTGAAAGACATCTTATTCAGTGAGAGTACTTATAAAAATACGTATCCTCATCTTCGATGAAAACACTATTATATATACTGCTGAACTTTAAAGATTGCGTGAAATCGCGTGTGTTGTAAACAGACAATTCAGCAATGAATGTCACATTTAATTAACTTCTTGACGAAGTTGAACTTGAATGCAGGAGCAAATAATGCCATCTCGTATTAAAGTCACTAAACTATAAATGTACACATGAAAACAAATATTACATAATGCTAACGTAATGGCGTAGTTCTACTCAAGCAGAGCGTAATAATAAAGTCGCTTTCGAACTGAAATTACATTTAAACCGCAGAAAAACCTTTAAGTATTTACGGTACCAATTGCAGGTCAGTGTTCACATTCCACGCATTGGTCGCTTTGCCCCTGGGGAAAATATCCTTGGTATCCATTGGTTAGGGGGTCACGTTGACCCCAGAACAACCCCGTGAAACTCCCGTGTTATTGGTTGGCAACATGGCGGCCATGACACCTCGGTGCAATGCTGCTGCCATTTATGTTCATTTTACACGAACTAAGTTTAAAATGACCTGGGCCGAGAGCACAATCGGTAAGAAGGTATGCTACTTTACCAACTATTTTGAGTGCTCCCCTCTGCCCCCTCCGNTGTCCTCGACTAGTGATTTTTTAACAGTGTTCAATATCACTAGTCGAGGACGATGAGGTTGGCAGGGCATGTAGCACGAATGGGGGAAGCGAGGAATGCATATAGGATATTGGTGGGAAAGCCAGAAGGAAAGAGACTCTGCAGTACAACAGATCTGGTTGTAAAAGTATTTACTCCTCAACTACTGATTTTTGAACTGTGTTCAATATCACTAGTCGAGGAGGATGAGGTTGGCAGGGCATGTAGCACGAATGGGGGGGGGGCAAGGAATGCATATAGGATATTGGTGGGAAAATCATAAGGAAATAAGACTACTGGGAAGACCAAGGCATAGGTGGGTGGACAATATTAAAATGTATCCTAGTGAAATAGGATGGTATGGTATGAATTTGACTGATGTGGCTCAGGATAGGGACCAGTGGTGGACTGTTGTGAACACAGTAATGAACCTTCGGGTTCTACAAAAGGCTGGAAAATTCTTGAGTGGCTGCACAATTGACAGCTTCTCAAGAAGGGCTCAGCTCCATAAGGAAGTTCAATATCACTTCACCCATATCCTTTGGGTTGGATTTGAGTGAATTTCTATTAAACTTGGTCCCCCACCCCCTTTCAAAAAACAAAAAACAATGGAATAAGAGCCTCTGCAGCTCTGGAGTACAAGAGATCAGGTTGCAAATAATTTTTCTGGAGAAAGTTTCTCACCAGTGCCTGGAAAATCATAACCTTTCTTTCACATGAAACACCTCTCTAACCAAAGGCACTGAACATTGTGAACTGTGACAAACATGGAATAGTTGTATTTAACAAAGCTGAAGGTGGGGAAACTTGAGAAAGAAAATTCTGTTTCCATCAGATACATATATTAAACCTCATAATTTTCTCACAACGAACACTTGAGAGCCATACAGAACAGAGTTTTCCTGTCACATTTAGGTATTATAAATCATATATTGTAAGCAACAATACTCACATTCCCATTTATTATTATTTTCATTAGAATGTTAGAATTCGGGAATATGAAATACACTCTTTTCAACAAGAATAAGACTGCATTTAAAGATATAAAAAAATGTGATATATTCATCTTCACTAGTTCAGTACTGGGCAGAATAATAACATATCTTAAATAAATGTAATGAATACTGACAATCTGGTATCTATTCATATTCAAGTTCAGTAATGGAAAGGTTTATATGGCAAAAGTAACATATCTTACAAA
>NW_019721002.1:0-2052 GCF_002891405.2 Cryptotermes secundus | reverse complement strand
ATTCATTCATTTATTTACTTTCCATTAATCCTTACATGGCTGGAAGAAGAGTGGATATAGTAATAGTCAAAGAGAACAGGACAAATGCAATGAATGATATAAATACAAATTTTTATATTTAACCCATAACAATTACACATATTATCAAAGACAAATCACAGTAAGTAAATCATTAACACAGTTTTAAAATATATATGTGAAAGAATGCAGCACACTATGACACAAGACTATAATAATGAAACATAAAAGTATACTACTAGGCATCCAGCATATAACAGACCAAGATCATTAATTAATATTAGAGTTAAATTATTCCTCTAATGAGTAAAATAGACTTACCCTTTAGTACCTATCTTTCACATAGGATTTTATCAATGCATTGGCCTTACCAACTATTCCATAAAATTCTACTTTAGACAGAGAGATAGACAGATATTGACACAGTCAAAGGTTTTCTTCAAATCATAGAAAATGTCGATGAACATTATTGGTATTGATGTTGTCCAGCTATTGTTCGAAAATAATTATTAAGAGAATCTGTAATAACATCATGATTATCAGTTAACTTCCCATCAATGTTTAAAAACTGTATACCTGCATTATTAATTTTTCTACCTGTGTCTGATTTTATAATGTCCAAGTGGTTTTCATTTTATTACTAGAATTAGAAATTGATTGATTATAATGAAGATTTTTAGCTTCTTTAATAACACTGGCCAAAATATTACAGTATGTTTTATAAAAATATTTCAGATCTGGCTCATACCGTGCTGAATTCCTGGTAAAATGGAAGAATTTCATTCCAGTGTGGTCACTGGAAGACATGCACCCTGGTGCAAAACACTTTTTCTTTCTTCCCATTTCTACTGCAAGAAACAATACAAAAATTATAACAGAATCACAGTACACTCTCACTTTGTTAAGATTCTTTGGTCCTTCTTCAGGCTACACCGAAAGATGTTTAAGATACAGAAATACGTTTTGGCTGACGTATCATAGTAACACTGACTTCGTGTTTGTTTCTAATTTCACTGGGCGTAGTAAGCATAATCCATTTACATAAGTAACACACAGGTGTAAATTCATGCGTAAATGTCGACTCTCATTTCATAACATCAAATCAAAGTCCCTACTTACTAATTAATCTAATTAATTGAACGACATACCTCAAGTGCGTACACCTTAACTTCAGAAACTACGCAGTTTTACTGAGCTAACGCCCGAAAAGCCCAAAATGTTAAACGGAAATTTAAGATCCTCTGATTGGCTCACACTTATGCGATTCGATTGAATGCGATAGGTGTATAATTATCGATTCCAGTCATTTCCAGACTACCTAGTTCATGTAAATGAACATAGATAGCTGTTCTGCATGTTTCCCTCTCCCCTTAGGGAGTTTCTCCCCCTTCCGCAGAACCGGTTTGCACCGTCTCGACGGTCAGGACCGGATACTATCGGCGAATGATACTGCGCTCTTCTCTCTCTCACTCTCCGGGAAGATAATTAAATAACAACCTTGTAAGTGACGAGAGGATTAGGCAACCATTTCTATACAACGAATATAAAATGGCATTAAAGTGGATAGAAATAAACTGGAAAGAATTAGTGTAAAATGTTTGCGCGTGGGCCTGTAGGTAATTGTTTCGAGGGAGAATTCGACAGATCTCTCACAGATTACGCTTGGCTGTACTGCTTGAAATGACATGGACGAATGCATTATATTTAGGAAAAATGTAACAAAATTCGTTTCGGCCGATCGATGGTGAGACTTGCTGTGTACCAAAAGGCAATAAGTCTCACTTTGAAATTTTGACCGTCTTTTGGTTGGCGGGACAGCAAGCGCGTTGTCCCGCTAAAAAATGACCGCAGTTATTATTTACCAAAATTCTTAAAACGTTATTCTCGTAAATAGTCTACAACTATGCTGATTTGTTATTGTCTGTGTAAATTAATTTGTATGAGTGTAATTAATGACCCCATTCTGTTGCATTTCTTACCTCTCGCGCCCATTTTGGAGCAGTTAGGACTGATTTATCAGTGTCTTGATCATTC
>NW_019721001.1:365-493 GCF_002891405.2 Cryptotermes secundus | reverse complement strand
TTAACTGAGAAAAATCATGATAAGTCAATAGTGTGTGTTTCCATCAGCACTCACACCAATGGAAGCACAAGGAATTTGAGTTAAAAACAATGCCAGATGGGGCAGGCAGCCAGGCAGGCAGGCAGGCA
>NW_019721001.1:0-237 GCF_002891405.2 Cryptotermes secundus | reverse complement strand
GAAAAAAACGCTGACATAACTGAGATATGTTAACAAAAATTCAACATGTAACACGTGGAAAACATGACTAAGTGAAAAGAAGAATTAAGATGACTCCTGTAGTAGAGAATGCTGATATACTTCACCTCGTAAATGATGGAAGGTTGTGGCGGTATCATTTCCACAGTCACTACGAACACATATGCCTCTCAAACATACCCAGGAGTAGATCAATTTCCACCAACACTCTTCACCAGA
>NW_019721000.1:0-1126 GCF_002891405.2 Cryptotermes secundus | reverse complement strand
CAAGATCTTGTGGAGTACAGTGGCACAATGAGAATTGAAGACAGTATATATTGTAATGTAACTAGTATTTCAATTTCTGAAGAAAAGGGGGCACACTACTACCGAACATTATTCTTTCATTATGTCGGTCAAAAAAATATGGAACAGCTGTTTCTCCTATTGTAATAATGTTTGACTGAGAAATCATCTGCAAATCAGGATCGAATTTGCAGAACTACTGGTTCAGAAGCATTATTAGGAGGACTGAAGTTCCCATAAAATTAATGTGAAATATTTTTTAGAACTTGAAATTTTCCTTACCTCCAATTTCATTTCCCATTCTCTACTACAATTTCTTTCGCAATATTGAGTACTTCCATTTCATTTTCAGTAATCTTATTATTAGGATCTCGTTTTTGTACTGACACGCAACTTATGTGGACACTTGGTCGTGACTGTAAGGTAAACAAATTCGAGCCCCGGCGATCTTACTCGTGAGGGGTGGGGTAGAGCAGGTCTGATGCTGTGAGGTAGAATACAATATCTTGCTCAACGCCTCAGTAGTCTTAGCCTGAGACTAATTGATCATATATAATGCCGCGATGATGAATAGAGGATTTTTCTGCACAAAATATTCTATGAAAGTACTGAGGCTCCAAAATTTCAACATATTTTGGCATAAATGTATGTCAGTTGCAGTTTGCAAATCATATTTTAATACATTTTAGTTTCCAAAGGAATCGCGTTCTCATTCTGTCACTGACACCTGCAATGTCAAATCCTACCTTCTTCTCATGGCAGCTAATTTCCGAGCACACCGTAGATGTGCTGACCACCGACTCACTGCTGACATGGTCCACATCCTTGATGATCTTTTCCATACTGCCCCCAAGAGAATGGTTGCTCTCGACGCTCGGGGACACTGGCTTCGGTGACTCACTCAAGCTACACTGTGTCGGTGTAAACCTCTCGAAGGGAACACTTTCCGGAGATTCTGCAACACAGCAATGCACCTGTCGGTCTTTATATTTCAGTCCTCCCTATTATAATTCACCTCGACCTATAGATGGGAGAACGCTCTTCAATTGCACCTCCAAAATGAAGTAGTAGTCATGGTATCGCCATTGCTTCTCACCTTCCTGTATTT
>NW_019720999.1:0-5342 GCF_002891405.2 Cryptotermes secundus | reverse complement strand
TTGGTTGCTAGCTTGCTAGATATGCGTTGCTAGCTTGCCAACTTATCGTTGCTAGCTTACAAATAATGCGTTGCTAGCTTGCCAACTTTGCGTTAATAGATTGCTAGATTCGCGTGAATAGGTTGCTAGCTTTGCGTTGCTACCTTGCTAGCTTAGCGTTGCTAGCGTGCAAGCTTTGCTTTGGTAAATAGTTAGCTTTGCGTTGCTACCTTGCTAGCTTAGCGTTGCTAGCGTGCAAGCTTTGCTTTGGTAAATAGTTAGCTTTGCGTTGCTACCTTGCTAGCTTAGCGTTGCTAGCTTGCAAGCTTTGCTTTGGTAAATAGTTAGCTTTGCGTTGGTACCTTGCTAGCTTGCTAACATTGCGTTGCTAGATAACTAGCTTTGCGTTGCTAGCTTGCAAGATATGAGTAGATAGTATTCCAGCTTAACGATGCTAGCTTGCCAACTTTGCGTTTCAAGCTTGCGAGCTTTAAGTTAATAGATTGCTAGATTTGCGTTTCTAACTTGCTAGCTTTGAGTTGCTACCTTGCTAGTTTTCCGTTGCTAGCTTCCTAGTTTTGCTTTGCCAGCTTGCTAGCTTTGCGTTGTTAGCTTGCTAGCTTTGCGTTGCTTGCTTGCTTTGCGTTTCTTGCTCGCCAGCTTTGCGTTGCTAGCTTGATAAATTTGCATGGCTAGCTTGCTAGCTATGCGTTGCTAGCTTGCTAGCTTTGCGTTGTTTCCTTGCTAGCTTTACGTTATTTGCTTGCTTGCTTTTCGTTTCTTGCTTGCTAGCTTTGCGTTGTTAGCTTGCTAGATTTGCGTGGCAAGCCTGCTAGCTTTGCGTTGCTCTCTTGCTAGCTTTGCGTTCTAGCTTGGTAGATTTGAGTTGCTAGCTTGCTAGCTTTCGTTGCCAGCTTGATAAGTTTGTTTTGCTACATTGCTAGCTTGGCGCTGCTAGCTTTGCGTTGCTAGCTTAATAAATTTGCGTGGCTAGCTTGCTAGCTATGCGTTGCTAGCTTGCTAGTTTTGCGTTGTTTGCTTGCTAGCTTTTCGTTCTTTGCTTGTTGCTTTTCGTTTCTTGCTTGCTAGCTTTGCGTTGTTAGCTTGCTGGATTTGCGTGGCTAGATTGCTAGCTTTGCGTTGCTATCTTGCTAACTTTGCGTTGCTAGCTTAATAAATTTGCGTGGCTAGCTTGCTAGCTTTGCGTTGCTATCTTGCTAACTTTGCGTTGCTAGCTTAATAAATTTGCGTGGCTAGCTTGCTAGCTTTGCGTTGCTATCTTGCTAACTTTGCGTTGCTAGCTTAATAAATTTGCGTGGCTAGCTTGCTAGCTTTGCGTTGCTATCTTGCTAACTTTGCGTTGCTAGCTTAATAAATTTGCGTGGCTAGCTTGCTAGCTTTGCGTTGCTATCTTGCTAACTTTGCGTTGCTAGCTTAATAAATTTGCGTGGCTAGCTTGCTAGCTTTGCGTTGCTATCTTGCTAACTTTGCGTTGCTAGCTTAATAAATTTGCGTGGCTAGCTTGCTAGCTTTGCGTTGCTATCTTGCTAACTTTGCGTTGCTAGCTTAATAAATTTGCGTGGCTAGCTTGCTAGCTTTGCGTTGCTATCTTGCTAACTTTGCGTTGCTAGCTTAATAAATTTGCGTGGCTAGCTTGCTAGCTTTGCGTTGCTATCTTGCTAACTTTGCGTTGCTAGCTTAATAAATTTGCGTGGCT
The DNA here is from genome assembly GCF_002891405.2 of Cryptotermes secundus. NCBI lineage: Eukaryota > Metazoa > Arthropoda > Insecta > Blattodea > Kalotermitidae > Cryptotermes > Cryptotermes secundus. The sequence continues at coordinate 3,646 of NW_019720999.1, read as the reverse complement.
AGCTTGCTAGCTTTGCGTTGCTATCTTGCTAACTTTGCGTTGCTAGCTTAATAAATTTGCGTGGCTAGCTTGCTAGCTTTGCGTTGCTATCTTGCTAACTTTGCGTTGCTAGCTTAATAAATTTGCGTGGCTAGCTTGCTAGCTTTGCGTTGCTATCTTGCTAACTTTGCGTTGCTAGCTTAATAAATTTGCGTGGCTAGCTTGCTAGCTTTGCGTTGCTATCTTGCTAACTTTGCGTTGCTAGCTTAATAAATTTGCGTGGCTAGCTTGCTAGCTTTGCGTTGCTATCTTGCTAACTTTGCGTTGCTAGCTTAATAAATTTGCGTGGCTAGCTTGCTAGCTTTGCGTTGCTATCTTGCTAACTTTGCGTTGCTAGCTTAATAAATTTGCGTGGCTAGCTTGCTAGCTTTGCGTTGCTATCTTGCTAACTTTGCGTTGCTAGCTTAATAAATTTGCGTGGCTAGCTTGCTAGCTTTGCGTTGCTATCTTGCTAACTTTGCGTTGCTAGCTTAATAAATTTGCGTGGCTAGCTTGCTAGCTTTGCGTTGCTATCTTGCTAACTTTGCGTTGCTAGCTTAATAAATTTGCGTGGCTAGCTTGCTAGCTTTGCGTTGCTATCTTGCTAACTTTGCGTTGCTAGCTTAATAAATTTGCGTGGCTAGCTTGCTAGCTTTGCGTTGCTATCTTGCTAACTTTGCGTTGCTAGCTTAATAAATTTGCGTGGCTAGCTTGCTAGCTTTGCGTTGCTATCTTGCTAACTTTGCGTTGCTAGCTTAATAAATTTGCGTGGCTAGCTTGCTAGCTTTGCGTTGCTATCTTGCTAACTTTGCGTTGCTAGCTTAATAAATTTGCGTGGCTAGCTTGCTAGCTTTGCGTTGCTATCTTGCTAACTTTGCGTTGCTAGCTTAATAAATTTGCGTGGCTAGCTTGCTAGCTTTGCGTTGCTATCTTGCTAACTTTGCGTTGCTAGCTTAATAAATTTGCGTGGCTAGCTTGCTAGCTTTGCGTTGCTATCTTGCTAACTTTGCGTTGCTAGCTTAATAAATTTGCGTGGCTAGCTTGCTAGCTTTGCGTTGCTATCTTGCTAACTTTGCGTTGCTAGCTTAATAAATTTGCGTGGCTAGCTTGCTAGCTTTGCGTTGCTATCTTGCTAACTTTGCGTTGCTAGCTTAATAAATTTGCGTGGCTAGCTTGCTAGCTTTGCGTTGCTATCTTGCTAACTTTGCGTTGCTAGCTTAATAAATTTGCGTGGCTAGCTTGCTAGCTTTGCGTTGCTATCTTGCTAACTTTGCGTTGCTAGCTTAATAAATTTGCGTGGCTAGCTTGCTAGCTTTGCGTTGCTATCTTGCTAACTTTGCGTTGCTAGCTTAATAAATTTGCGTGGCTAGCTTGCTAGCTTTGCGTTGCTATCTTGCTAACTTTGCGTTGCTAGCTTAATAAATTTGCGTGGCTAGCTTGCTAGCTTTGCGTTGCTATCTTGCTAACTTTGCGTTGCTAGCTTGCCAGCTTTGCGTTGCTATCTTGCTAACTTTGCGTTGCTAGCTTACTAGTTTTGCGTGGCTAGCTTGCTAGCTTTGCTTTGCTGGCTTGCTAGCTATGCGTTGCTCGCTTGCTTTGCGTTTCTTGCTTGGTACCTTTGAGTTGCTAGTTTGCTAGCTTTGCGTTTCTAACTTGCTAGCATTGCGTTGCTATCTTGCTAGCTGTGTGTTGCTACCTTGCTAGCTTGGCGATGATATCTTGCTAGCTTTGAGTTGCTAACTTACTAGATTGCTAGATTTGCGTTGCTATCTTGCTAGCTTTGCGTTGCAAGCTTGCTAGCTTTTCGTTTCAAGCTTGCTATTTTTGCGTTCTAGAACGCTAGCTTTGCGTTGCTCTCTTGCTAGCCTTGCGTTGCTATCTTGCCAACTATGCATTGCTAGCTTGTCAGCTGTGCGTTGCTAGCTTGCCAGCTTTGCGTTGCTAGCTTGCGAGCTCTGAGTTTCTAGCTTGCTAGCTTTGCGTTAATATCTTGCAAGTTAGGGTTGCTAGCTTGCGAGATTTACGTTGCTAGCTCGCTAGATTAAGGTGGCTAGCTAGCTAGCTTTGCGTTGCTACCTTGCTAGATTTCCGTTGCTAGTTTGCTAGCTTTTGCGTTTCTAGCTTGCTAGCTTTGTTTGCTAGCTTGCTAGCTTTGCTTTGCAAGCTTGCTAGCTTTGCATTGCTAGCTTGCTAGCTTTGCGTTGCTTGCTTGCTTGGTTTGCGTTTCTGTCTTGCTAGCTTTGGGTTGCTAGCTTGCTAGCTATGCGTTTCTAGCTGCTAGCTTTCCGTTGCTAGCTTTATAACATTGCGTTGCTAGCTTGCTGGCTGTGTGTTGCTAATTTGCTAGCTTGTCGTTGATAGCTTGCTATCTTTGAATTGCTAGCTTACTAGATTGCTAGGTTTGCGTTGCTATCTTGCGAGTTTTGCGTTGCTAGCTTGCTAGCTTTGCGTTGCTAGCATGCTAGGTTTGCGTTCTAGCATGCTAACTTTGCGTTGCTATCTTGCCAGCTTTGCGATGTTATCTTTCCAGCTGTGCGTTGCTATCTTGCCTGCTGTGCGTTGCTAGCTTTCCAGCTTTGCCTGGCTAGATTGCCAGCTTTGCGTTGCTTGCTTGCTAGCTTCAGTTTGGTTGCTTGCTAGCTTTGCTTTGCTAGCTTGCTATCTTTGCTTTGCTAGCTTTGCGTTGCTATCTTGGTAGTTTGCGTTGCTAACTTCCTAGCTTTGTTTTCTATCTTGCTAGTTTGCGTTACTAGCTTGCTAGCTTTGAGTTGCTAGCTTGCTAGCTTTGCGTTGCTTGCTTGCTTTGCGTTTCTTGCTTGCTAACAAGCATGCTACTTTTGCGTTGCTAACTTGCCCTCTTTGCGTTGCTAGCTTGCTAATTTTGCGTTGATAGCTAGCTAGCCTATCGTTGCTTGCTTTGCGTTTCTTGCTTGCTCGCTTTGCGTTCAAGCTTGCTAGATTTGCGTGACTAGCTTACTAGCTATGCGTTGCTAGCTTGCTAGCTTTTCGTTGCTAGCTTGCTAGCTTTGTGTTGTTTGCTTGTTTGCTTTTCGTTTCTTCTTTGCTAGCTTTGCGTTGTTAGCTTGCTAGAAGTACCTGGCTAGCTTGCTAGCTTTGCTTTGCTATCTACCTGGATTTTCGTTGCTAGCTTGGTAGATTTGCTTTGCTAGCTTCCTAGTTTTCCTTAGCCAGCTTCATAGGTTTGAGTTGCTACTTTGCCAGTATGGGGCTACTAGCTTGCTATCTGTGCGTTGCTAGCAAGCTAACTTTGCTTTGCTACCTTGCTAGCTTTGAGGATCTAGCTCGCTGAATTGATAGATTTGCTTTGCTAACTTGCTAGCTTTGCGTTGCTATCTTGCTAGATTTAAGTTGCTAGCTTGCAAGCTTAGCATTGCTAACTTGGTAGCTTTGCGTTGGCTGCTTGTTAGCTTTGGTTTCTAGCTTTCTTGTTTTGCGTTGCTAGCTTGCTAGTTGTGCTTTGTTAGCTTGGTAGCTTTGCGTTGCTTGCTTGTTTGCTTTGCGTTGCTAGCTTGCTATCTTTGCGTTGCTAGCTCGCTAGCTTCCCTTTGCTGGCTTGCTATGAATGCGTTGTTCCTTGCCAGCTTTACGTTGCTAGCTTGCCACATTT
>NW_019720998.1:0-396 GCF_002891405.2 Cryptotermes secundus | reverse complement strand
GATGGACCTGGTCGCCCAAAATGGTCACATAGCCGTTGGCAGTGAAGTGGNCAGGGTAATGATGGGTCGGACAGAATACCACGATATGGCTGCCCATACCATGATCGAAGCCCCGCCATGTTTCACTCTTGGCAGCAAACAATCTGGATCGTAAGCTTGGGATGGCGTTCTCCAGAGGTAAACACGGCAAGAAGTCAGAAACAGTGTGAAGGTGGACTCATCCGACCAAATGACCGTCTTCCATTGCTCCTTAGTCCAGGTTTTATGACTTCGGCACCACACTGTCCTCTGAGTGGCATTCTGATCACTGATGAGTGGCTTGGAATTACAGCTCGTCCAGAAATACCCTGTTTGTGGAGTTCCCTTCATACTGTTTTGGTGCTGACAGGGTTTGTG
>NW_019720997.1:0-635 GCF_002891405.2 Cryptotermes secundus | reverse complement strand
GCTTTTTGAAACGAACAGTTTTTCTTGTAAATTACGTTAACTGACAACAGAGTAACTGACGTAGGGCCATCTGCAAACAGCGCATCCGCATCGCTCTATCGGAACAGAGTATTACTCGTACCATAATATCACGTATTATCATTTCAATTTTATTCTAAAGTAAGGTGACGTAAGGTAAAGCTGTTCTGGTGCTTAATTAAGCACAACACCATGAAGACGTATGAGGAAATAAGGCATAGCTCCACGATTTTTGATCTCCGCACTAGATGGAGACGAGTTGTCAGCTTCACTTTCCTACACCTTTACCCCTGGTACTATTGGCTAGGAGGCTGGGTGCGTTCCCGCGTTGGTTTGGACGCTTTGGAGTAGGTCACTGGTAGCCCCGGGCATCGAACCCGGACCTCTGGATCTGTAGCCAGGAAATCTGACCACTAGACCACAGGGGCGGTCCCAATTTAGTATCAAGCAGACGAAATTTCTGTACTTTTTCCTCACAGGAAATGAAACTGCCTTCAGCAGACGCCGCAGAAGGAAGTTCTGTGCCCGGTGGGAATGGCGGAAACCTATCCTTCCCTCCGCCTACCTTTCAATTCCCCGAGCTTTTGTTTCGATATCATACCCGTACACCTACTTTT
>NW_019720996.1:714-837 GCF_002891405.2 Cryptotermes secundus | reverse complement strand
ACTTCTCCGGGTCGGTGGATACCCCTTCTGGTGACACAATATGCCAGAGGTACCGGACCTCTTCTTGCAGGATGTAATGTCCTAGCGGCGCAGGGGGGGGAATGGAGGTATCCCACCCGCTGC
>NW_019720996.1:0-631 GCF_002891405.2 Cryptotermes secundus | reverse complement strand
GGGGGCGTGGAGTTATCCCTCCTCGCCTCCACTGGTTATGTCGTAAACTGGTACTCCTGGTAACGTCGTGCCGTCGGGGGTGGGCAGGTACCCCTCCTTGCCACCTCCGCTTATGCTGTAAGGAGTTAACGCAATCATCCTAGCTTACCCTTAGCTAGGATTCTCCTATTTCGGGGTTTCTTTCTGTCATACAAGCTGCCACCATCTATTTTCTGTTCTTTCAATCGTGGGGACTACTCCCTGGCATAGATTCATAGCTCCTTGACCACTCCTCCCTTAGTTTACAGGGAGCGTCTAAATACTTTATTAATACACTTTCTCATTATATCTTAAAAGGGGCGTTACTGTCGAGGCTACCATACTCTGCCTGTGTGGCAGGAGCCTATCCCTGTCTATTCTTATCTTTGGCTTCGGCTGCCACTGCGGCCTGTGTCAGTGCGGCCTTTGCTCGTCAGGATTACTCGGGATCGGATGTGGGAAATGGATTCTAGATACGAATTACACTCCCGGTACATCCTATCCTATCTATTCTAGCTGTCTATTTACACGATTAGATATATACATGAATTACATTATTTACATATCGCAAAGACTGTCCTTCAGTCTTGACTACACATTCTGTTTCTTCAAG
>NW_019720995.1:0-736 GCF_002891405.2 Cryptotermes secundus | reverse complement strand
GCTTGCTACCATCCAGTCCAGAACCTTTTCTCTTCTCGTCTGCTGTACAAAAACATAAAAATTAGAATACTTAAAATNCCTGTGGTTCTGTATGGGTGTGAAACTTGGTCTCTGACATTAAGGGAGGAACATATACTGAGGGTGTTTGAGAACAGGGTGTTGAGGAGAATATTTGGAACGAAGAGAGATGAAGTGACAGGAGGTTGGAGAAAAGTGCATAATGAGGAGCTTCATAACTTGTACTTTTCTCCAAGTATAATTAGAATGATCAAGTCAAGGAGGATGATGTGGGCAGGGCATATAGCACGAATGGGGGAGACGAAGAATGCGTATAGGATATTGCTGGGAAAGCCAGAAGGAAAGAGACCACTGGGATAACCAATTCTTAGGAGGGCGGACAATATTAGAATGGATCTTAGAGAGATAGGATGGGATGGTATTGATTAGATTGATCTGGCTCTGGATAGGGACCGGTGGAGGGCACTTGTGAACTCGATAATGAACCTTCGGGTTCCATAAATGCTGGGAAATTCTTGAGTAGCTGCAGAATTGGCGGCTCCTCCAGAAAGGTTCAGCTCCTTGAGTAAGTAAGTAAGTGATTCATATGGCGAGGACAAGGAAGAGTGCTGTTTTCTGGTGTATGGTCTTGTGTGGTCACGTGGGATATGTTTCAGTTACTTTGGTCTCTGAAAAATTTTGCTAGAATACAGAAATTTTTAAGATTTGAGGTTCTCGA
>NW_019720994.1:0-658 GCF_002891405.2 Cryptotermes secundus | reverse complement strand
AGATTTCAGAGAACATCAATTTTAAATGGACTAGACAATAAAAAAAGACTCTCTGAATGGGTTAAAGTAACGAACGGGGTTCCAGAAGGTTCAGTGCTGGAACCACTGTTGTTTATANATGACTTACCTAAGATTTTGGAGTCAAGTAGTGTCCCTAGTTTATTTGCTGATGATGCTAGTGTCTTGATTTCACATGCTAATCCTTTACAGTTTAAAAAATACACTAAATGAAGTTTATGGGATACTTGATGTTTGGTTTAAAAAGAACTTACTGTCATTAAATACAGTGAAAACACATTGCATCAGTTTCACTGAAAAAAACAATATGTTGGTTGAGAGGGCTATAGGAAATGTAGGTACATGCATTATGAGCTCTTATGCCACTAAATTTCTTGGCTTGACTATTGAAAGCTCCTTAACTTGGGAAAGACATATTGAAGAGGTGATAAATAAATTAAGCTCAGCCTGCTACATGATAAGGAACATAAAACCACTTATGTCTTTAAATACCTTGAAAATTACTTATTATTCTTACTTCCATTCAATCAGGACTTATGGCTTGATTCACTGGGGAAACTCGTCACATGCCAAAACGGTTTTTAAGATGCAGAAAAGAGTTATACAATTGATGGTGGGTCGTGGTTACAGGGAATCATGT
>NW_019720993.1:0-524 GCF_002891405.2 Cryptotermes secundus | reverse complement strand
AATGACTGGAAACATGCATAATTACATTTAAAAATAGAAATAAACACTAGGGAAAAATATGACATGTCATAGAAATCCGGGCCCTAGTCATCAGCATATTCAACGACCAGGTTCCACAGAAGAGGCGAGAGCACGCCCCCCTGTAGACACCCCGTTGACGCGGCCGCCCCCAGGGTCTCTCCTGATAGTGTGGCAGCTATGGTTCTACTTTTGAGCATAGCACTGATCCACCTGCATATTGCAGACTATGCCATGCTTTCCAGCGGCCTGTTTGATTAAATCAAATGAGGTTCTATCAAAAGCTCCCTCTATATGAAGGAATGCTTCTAAAGCAATATCCTTGTGTTCAGTCACACTTTCTATGCGTGTTACCACATTATGTAGTGCGCTTTCGGTAGATTTACCTGTTTGGTAGGCATGCTGGTTTTGGTGTAGAGGATATGTCCTCAACGCCCCTTCCCTGATGTGCCTATCCACTATTTTCTCTATCATTTTCAAAAGGAAAGATGACAGGCTGATAGGAC
>NW_019720992.1:588-669 GCF_002891405.2 Cryptotermes secundus | reverse complement strand
GCTTGTTAGCTTTGCGTTGCTAGGCTGCTTGTTTTAGTTGCTAGCTTGCTAGCTTTGCGTTGCTAGCTTTGCCAACTTTGC
>NW_019720992.1:0-453 GCF_002891405.2 Cryptotermes secundus | reverse complement strand
CAAGCTAGCAACACAAAGATAGCAAGCTTGCTATCTATGTGTTGCTAACTTGACAGCTTTTCGTTGCTATCTTGCCAGCTGTGCGTTGCTAGTTTGTCAGATGTGCGTTTCTAGCTTGCCAGGTTTGCGTTGCTATCTTGATAAATTTGCGTTGCTAAATTGCTAAATTTACATTGCTAGCTTGATAGTTTTGCGTAGCATGCTTGCTAGCTTTGCGTTTCTAGTTTGCTAGGTTTGCGTTGCTAGCTTGCTAGCTTTGCGTATCTTGCTTGCTTGCTTTGCCTTTCTTGGTTGCTAGCTTTGAGTTGCTAGTTTGCTAGCTTTGCGTTGCTAGCTTGCTAACTTTGCTTTCCTAGTTTGGTAGTTTTGCTTTGCTAGTTTTCAGCTTTGCTTTGCAAGCTTGATAAGTTTTCGTTGCTAACTTGCTAGCTTGGCGTTGCTAGCTTGCTAGCT
>NW_019720991.1:0-512 GCF_002891405.2 Cryptotermes secundus | reverse complement strand
AACTTACATAATGTATATATAGCAATAACTGTATGTATGAAACCTGTATGATGAGACAAATGAAAGTATGGCTCATTTTAGTACATTGGAGTCTTTTATATAATACTTCCTTCACCATGCTCATGGAGCAGTTGATATGTCAGATGTATAACATGTGACGTCATGATGTGTTATAATTTGTGTGAACAGGAAGAACGAGCAAAGCTTGTTGTCGAGGTGGACCAGGCAGATGAAGGGAAGAGGAACTTGGAATACCAACTAGAGATTTGTCGGAAAGAGATGACCAGTCTACACCAACATTATAAGAAGGAAATGTCAGACCACCAGGTGAGTGAATGTGGCTTAACTCCTTTACAACAGAATCACTTATTTTCATCTCCCTATTCTTGAAGTGAGTGAGTTACTGTGCTCTGCATTCACATTGATGCATAAGGTATTGTGGTCAATCACAAAGGCAATGTGTTGTGAGGCACGAACTGTCTTCTCTCTCTTGGACGCTGGGATGGTGGGTC
>NW_019720990.1:487-1215 GCF_002891405.2 Cryptotermes secundus | reverse complement strand
GTCATGTACATTGCATGCAGTTGCAGTGGTGAGTTAAATTTGACTCAAAGAGGAAGCAGAAACATATCATATTTTGTTAGAAAGAAAATAATGAAAAATAGTATAGAGCAGAGCAGTAGCGGCTCGTAACTAAATTTGTGGGGGTGCTGCTCCAGAAGCGCACAGTTCCATACAAAGTTTTGGCTACTGACATTAAGCTTAAGGATTATATATTGTATTATACAAGTATAAAGAAAGTATTAAAGAAAAAAGGTCTCATTATATAAATGTTATCGATAATATCATGTGGAAATTGGGGGTGCTGTAGTTCCGCAGTGCCTATACATGGGCCACCCCTGGAGCAGAGTAACATATTTTGTTCTGTTAATCCATAATATAGAGGTATTGACCGTGTGTTGTATCAAGTGCTTCCTTTAGTATAGACCTTTGCGTTTTCAGCATTCTGCAAATGTTGTAATGAATAAATTCAGAAATATATTTCATACAGATTATGAAGAATGTATCATTGTAGGGATAAATTCAGTCTGAACCAGTAATTTTAGTTTGACAGTTGCATGGTGTTACATGTAAAATTGTTTGAATTCTATTCTTGTACTTCTTTTGATGTTGCAGAGAACTTTCTTTGCGATATACCCAAATATCATTGTACAAACACAAAGTACAAGGTTCTCTGTCAGGATTTGGTCATAATTGCTTTTGTATAGTTAAGTCAGTCTTGCCACTGAATG
>NW_019720990.1:0-336 GCF_002891405.2 Cryptotermes secundus | reverse complement strand
TCATCATCATCATCATCAGATTTTGTATCATAGCATCAGTGATTCCCATTACTTCAGTACAAGGTTGCAGATGAGATTGTTAAATTATATTTGCAGTTACCCTATCCCCCATTGTGTAGTTAATAGAAATGTATTGATTAGAGCAAATACAGACAGTTTGCAGTCCTACTGTCTAAACTAATTAGCCTTAATTATGAATGTGATTGAAAGTTTTACGTAAGATTTGTTTTACTGAATTTGTGGTATATTTATTTGCCCCAAAATCTGTATGTGGATATGTATATATCGTATAAATGAAATTGGATGGGGAATAACAAGGTAAGGTGGGACCAAAAG
>NW_019720989.1:0-670 GCF_002891405.2 Cryptotermes secundus | reverse complement strand
TGCTAGCTTGCTAGCTTTCCGTTTCTAGCTAGCTAGTGTTGCGTTGCTTTCTTGTTAGCTTTGCGTTGCTATCTTGCTAGCTTTGCGATATTAGCTTGCAAGCTTGATAGATTTGAGTAGCTAGTGTGCTAGTTTTTAGTTGGTAGCTTTGCGTTGCTAGCTTGCTATCTTTGCGTTGCTAGCTTTCTAGATTGCTAGATATGCGTAGCTAGCTTCATAATTTTGCGTTGCTATCTTGGTAGCTTTGCGTTGCTAGCTTGCTAGCTTTGCGTTGCTTTCGTGCTATTTTTGCCTTTCCAGTTCTCTAGCTTTGCGTTGCTAGCTTGCCAGACGTGCGTTGCTAGATTTCCAGCTTTGCGTTGCTTGCTTGCTAGCTTTGTGTTGGTACCATCCTATCTTTGCGTTGCTATCTTGGTAGCTTTGCGTTGCTAGCTTGCCAGACGTGCGTTGCTAGATTTCCAGCTTTGCGTTGCTTGCTTGCTAGCTTTGTGTTGGTACCATCCTATCTTTGCGTTGCTATCTTCCTAGCTTTGTTTGCTAGCCTTGCGTTTCTAGTTAGCTATCTTGATAGATTTGCGTAGTTAGCTTTGCATTTCTACCTTGCTAGATTTGCGTTGCTAGCTTCCTATCTTTGCTTTGCTAGCTTGCAAGCTTTGAGTTGCTAGCTTGG
>NW_019720988.1:1468-1614 GCF_002891405.2 Cryptotermes secundus | reverse complement strand
TTCATATATGGTGTTTATTAATTTTGTCAGTGTTTTCAAACCACCGTCTCCCAGTGACTTAAGCACATCTCCAGGTACATCATCATCTTCTGTAGCCTTTGCATTCCTCATGTCCTTGATAGCTTTTTCCAACTCACTTTTCTGTT
>NW_019720988.1:0-1210 GCF_002891405.2 Cryptotermes secundus | reverse complement strand
TGGTCAGGGCTGTCCCGCACAGAAGCTTGACCAAAATTACAAAATATTTTTGAGATAATATATACACCCATAGACTCAGCCTGTGGAGTGGGCATAATGAAAAGTAAGGGGAGTATGGCCTGAAGTAGCAGGACAGTGGTTGCAGTTGCACTGTGGGATGGGGGAAGTGTGTTTCACCGTGACTAAGATCTTGTTATAATACATACACACCCTGCATTCCTTACCATAGTGGACCTGCCAGAATCCACTGCATGCTCCACTGAGGGCAGGCAGGAATAAAGGCACAGACAGTATCTTGTACGCATTCTTTGATTTGCATCAGGGGTCAGGAAATAGTTGGCTACTGGCTGCATGGATTGGGTTTGTTTCTGGCTGGTGCACTTGTATATTTTTCTTTATCAGTATGTCCAGGATAACTGTGGTGTCATCTAATTGTACTATTTCATATCATGTGGAAACTGATACTGATATCACTGGATTTACTGGGACACATTCAGTGTACCCAATCTTCATAGAGAGGGCGAGTTTGATAAACTGTCTCCAGATTATTCGTGCAGTTCCATTTGTGTGTGAGTGGAAATCCTGTAATAACAAAGTGTGATTTGAGGTTCTGACAGTGGTGACTGTGAGCACTTTTGACTTCCTGGGATGTGATACCATGTTGTGATGTAGATTGTTACAGGTGTTTTGGTGTTCCTGCTGTCTCCATTTTCAGATTAGAAGAGTGCAGTAAGTGTGAAAAAAATGGTACAGGCATAAGGAGAGAGAGGATCACTATTTTTTACACTGTTTGGATCAGTGGGAGCCATTTTCTCTGTATATATGTACCATTTGTTTGCACATGTGGTCTGCTCTTCTATCCTGACTGTGGAGGAAGCAGGTCTCTCCAAAATGGTGATGATATGCAAGACTGCACAGTGTTATGTCCCAGAAGAAAGTACTCTTTCCTCATAAATCATTCATATTTTCATATAAATTGAAACAAAATAAATTGTTTAGCCTGTTTCTGCTATGTCTTTCTGTTATATAATTCACAATGTTTCCACAAGAGGACACAGAGAGCTACAGTAACTGGGATGACAGTTGGGGAAATCCTTTGGTTAAGTGCTGCATGCTGTTATTTTGCATTGTGAAAGAATTGGTATGGATACCAGTAAATATGAATGTATGCTTAACTTCCAGTCTCTAGCTACTCGGTTGGACCCATTGT
>NW_019720987.1:0-458 GCF_002891405.2 Cryptotermes secundus | reverse complement strand
TAGCTTTGCGTTGTTAACTTGCTATCTTTGTGTTGCAAGCTTGCTTGATTTGCGTTGCTAGCTTGCTATCTTTGCGTTGCTCACTGGTTTGATTTGCGTTGCTTGCTTGCTTGTTTGCTTTGCTGTTCTTGCTTGCTTGCTTTGCGTTGCTAGCTTCCTAGCTTTGCGTTGCTAGCTTGCTACCTTTGCGTTGCTACCTTACTTCCTTTGCGTTCCCATCTTGCTAGCTTGTAACTTTGCGTTGCTAACTTGCTAGCTTGCTAGATTTGCGTTTCTAGCTTGCATGGTTTGCGTTGCTAGCTTGATAGCTTTGCGTTGCCAGCTTGCTAGCTTTGCGTTGTTAGCTTGCTAGATATGATTTGCTAGCTTGCTAGATTTGCCTTTCTAGCTTGCTAGAATTGCGTCGCTAGCTTGCTAGCAATGCGTTGCTAGCTTGCTAGCTTGCTAGCTTTGCGTTG
>NW_019720986.1:0-2586 GCF_002891405.2 Cryptotermes secundus | reverse complement strand
GCTAGCAAGCTAGAAACGCAAACAAAGCGAGCTAGCAACCCAAAGCTCTTAAGCAAAATTCGCAAAGCAAGGAAGCAAGCAAAGCAAATCTAGCAAGCTAGCAACGGAGAGATAGCAAGGTAGCAACGCATATATAGAAAGCATGCAAGCTAGCTATGGATAGCTAGCATGCTAGGAACGCAAAGCTAGCAAGATAGCAACGTAAAGCTGGCAAGCTAGAAACGCATAGCTTGCAAGCTTGCAACGCGTTATCTATTAAGCTAGCATGCTAGCAACGAAAACCTAGCAAGCTAGCAACGCAAAGCTAGCAAGTTAGCAACTCAAAGCTACAAGATAGCAACGCAATGCTAGCAAGCTATCAACGCAAAGCTTGCAAGCTAGCAACGCAAAGCTAGTACGATAGCAATGCAAAGCTAGCAAACTAGCAACGCAATGCTATCAAGATTTCAACGCAAAGCTAACAAGATAGGTACGCAAAGCCAAAATCTAGTAACGCAATTCTAACAAATTAGCAAGCTAGGAATGCAAAGCTAGGAAGCTAGCAACGCCAAGCAAGCAAGGTAGCAACGCAAAGCTAGCAAGCTAGCATCGTAATGCAAGCAAGCTAGCAACGAAATGCTAGCAAGCTAGCAACGCAAAGATAGCAAGCTAGCAACGCAAAGCTAACAAGGTAGCAACGCAAATCTAGCAAGCTAGCAACGCAATTCTAACCATCTAGCAAACTAGCAACGCAAAGCAAGGAAGCAACCAACGCCAGGCTAGCAATCTAACAACGAAAGATAGCAAGCAAGAAACGCAAAGCAACAAGCAACGCAAAGCTAGCAAGCTAGCAACGAAATGCGAGCAAGCTAGCAACGAAATGCGAGCAAGCTAGCAACGCAAAGCTAACAAGATAGGTACGCAAAGCCAAAATCTAGTAACGCAATTCTAACAAATTAGCAAGCTAGGAATGCAAAGCTAGGAAGCTAGCAACGCCAAGCAAGCAAGGTAGCAACGCAAAGCTAGCAAGCTAGCATCGTAATGCAAGCAAGCTAGCAACGAAACACTAGCAAGCTAGCAACGCAATTCTAACCATCTAGCAAACTAGCAACGCAAAGCAAGGAAGCAACCAACGCCAGGCTAGCAATCTAACAACGAAAGATAGCAAGCAAGAAACGCAAAGCAACAAGCAACGCAAAGCTAGCAAGCTAGCAAAGCATAGCTATCCAGCCAGCAACGCAAATCAAGCAAGCTAGGAAAGCAAATATATCAAGATAGCAATGCAAAGCTAGCAAGCTTGAAAGCAAACCTAGTAAGCTAGAACGCAACCCTAGCAAAATAGCAACACAAAGCTAGCAAGCTAGCAATCTAGCAACGAAAATCTAGCATGCTAGCAACGCAAAGCTAGCAAGCTAGGGACGCAAAGCAAGGAAGTTTGCAGCGCAAAGCTAGCAAGATAATAATGAAAAGCTAGCAAGTTAGCAACGCAAATCTATCCATCCAGCAAGCTAGCAACGAAAAGCTTGGAAGCTAGGAATTCAAGCTAGCAAGATAGCAACTCAGAGCTAGCAAGCTAGCAACGCAAAACTAGCAAGATAGCAACGCAAAGCTAGCAAGCTAGAAACGCAAACTAGCATGCTAACAACGGAAATCTAACAAGCTAAGAAGGCAAAGCTAACAAGCTAGCAACGCAAAGCTAGCAAGCTAGCAACGCAAAGCTAGCAAGCTTGCAACGCAAATCTAGCAAGATTGCAAACGCAAAGCTTTAAAGCTAGCAACTCATAACTAGCAATCTAGCAAGCTAGCAACGCAAAGCTAGATAGATAGCTAGCAACGCAATTCTAGGAAGCTAACAACGCCAAGTTAGCAAGGTAGCAAACTAATTCTATCAAGCTGGCAACGGGAAGCTAGCAAGCTAGCAACGCAAGGCTACCAAGCTAGCAACGCAAAGCTAGCAAGCTAGCAACGCAAAGCTAGCAAGCTAGCAACGCAAAGCTAGCAAGCTAGCAACGCAAAAGATAGCAAGCTAGAAACGCAAATCGAGTAAGAGAGCAACGCAAAGCTAGCAAGCTAGCAACGAAAAGCTATCAAGCTAGCAACGGAATGCTAGCAAGGTAGCAACGAATAGCTAGCAAGCTAACCACGCAAATTTAGCAAGCTAGCATAGCAAAGTTGGCAAGCTAGCAAAGGAAACTTGCAAGCTAGAAACGCTAAGCTACAAGCTAGCAATGCAAAGCTAGCAAGCTAGCAACGCAAAAGATAGCAAGCTAGAAACGCAAATCGAGTAAGAGAGCAACGCAAAGCTAGCAAGCTAGCAACGAAGATCTAGCAATCTAGCAAGCGCGCAACGCAATTCTAGCAAGCTTGCAACGAAAAACTACCAAGCTAGCAACACATATTTAGCAGTCTAGCAACGCAAAGTTATCAAGCTATCAACGCAAAGCTAGAAAGCTAGCAACGCATAGCTAGCAACCTAGCAACGCAAAGCTTCAAAGCTAAGAACGCAAATCTAGCAAGCTAGAAACGCAAAGCTACCAAGCTAGGAAAGCTAAGCCACAAAGTTAGCAACGCAATGCTAGCAAGTTAGCAACGCATAAGCTAGCAAAC
>NW_019720985.1:0-1000 GCF_002891405.2 Cryptotermes secundus | reverse complement strand
CCGTTGCTAGCTTTCTAGTTTTACGTTGCTAGCTTGTATGTTTGCTGTCATTGCTTTGGTTGTTTATATACTTTGCGTTTCTTGCTTGCTAGCCTTGCGTTGCTAGCTTGCTAGATTTGCGTGGCCAGCTTGCTAGGTTTGCGTTGCTACCTTGCTAGCTTTGCGTTGCTAGCTTGCTAGATTTGCGTGGCCAGCTTGCTAGGTTTGCGTTGCTACCTTGCTAGCTTTCCGTTGCTAGCTTTCTAGTTTTACGTTGCTAGCTTGTATGTTTGCTGTCATTGCTTTGGTTGTTTATATACTTTGCGTTTCTTGCTTGCTAGCCTTGCGTTGCTAGCTTGCTAGATTTGCGTGGCCAGCTTGCTAGGTTTGCGTTGCTACCTTGCTAGCTTTCCGTTGCTAGCTTTCTAGTTTTACGTTGCTAGCTTGTATGTTTGCTGTCATTGCTTTGGTTGTTTATATACTTTGCGTTTCTTGCTTGCTAGCCTTGCGTTGCTAGCTTGCTAGATTTGCGTGGCCAGCTTGCTAGGTTTGCGTTGCTACCTTGCTAGCTTTCCGTTGCTAGCTTTCTAGTTTTACGTTGCTAGCTTGTATGTTTGCTGTCATTGCTTTGGTTGTTTATATACTTTGCGTTTCTTGCTTGCTAGCCTTGCGTTGCTAGCTTGCTAGGTTTTTCTTTGCTAGCTTGCTAGTTTGCATTGCTTTTTGCTTGCTTGTTTAGCGTTCCTTGCTTGTTAGAATTCGTTGCTTGCTTGCTTGCTTTGCGTTGTTGCTTGCTAGCTTTGCGTTGCTAGATTGCTAGCATTGCGTTTCTACCTTGCTAGCTTTGCGTTGCTAACTTGGTAGCTTGGCGTTGCTAGCTTTGCTTTGCTATCATGCTATTTTTGCGTTGTTTGTTTGCTTGCTTGCTTTGCGCTGATTTCTTGCTGGATTTCGTTGCTATCTTGGTAGCTTTTTCGATTCTAGATGGCTAGCTTTGCGTTGTTTGCTTGCTTGCTTGCTT
>NW_019720984.1:0-588 GCF_002891405.2 Cryptotermes secundus | reverse complement strand
AGTGAAGTGTGAATTATTAATTAGTGCGATCCGTGGTAAAAACTTTCGCAAACTAAGGAACTACAACCCACACACTCAAATAGTAGTGACTTTACCTGTACCTCCCAGTCTGGCGCATTGCCCACTCCAGTTGAGTGGATTAGAAAATTACGCAGCACTGAAGGAACAAGAAACACCA
The DNA here is from genome assembly GCF_002891405.2 of Cryptotermes secundus. Classification (NCBI taxonomy): domain Eukaryota; kingdom Metazoa; phylum Arthropoda; class Insecta; order Blattodea; family Kalotermitidae; genus Cryptotermes; species Cryptotermes secundus. The sequence goes on along the minus strand of NW_019720984.1, from coordinate 410 downwards.
CCTTCGTAGCCACCCCAGGTAAGCACACAGCTAAAAATAACGTTGAAGCTCTTACTTTCAGGTAAGATAATGGGGGAATTCCATCCCCCACCACAATGGAAACCGTGGAGGTAATACCGGACAATTAATGATGACGGAATTGTATGGGCTGTTAGAAAGTCCATTACGAAATATGACCTCGTAATCCCTATCAAGAAAAGTGTGTGGCAGGTCACATTCTCTTCGCGAGATGCTGCCAAACAAGCCTTAAAAAGTAGATTGTAAAGGATTCTGACGATGGAGTATAACACAGAATTTTCGGGGTTTTGGACTTTACCATCGTCCGGTATTTTAGAGAATATAAAACACGACGTTTCGGCAAATTAATCTCTTTCCGTCCCCAAGTGAAGGGGGATAAGACACCTAATCTT
>NW_019720983.1:0-161 GCF_002891405.2 Cryptotermes secundus | reverse complement strand
TGATAGAGAGAATATAAAAATTTCGGTCAAGCAGATTCTAGGGTATTAAGAACCGAAGAAACACAAGCCATGGTTCGATGAAGGATGCTCAAAATTATTAAAAAAAAAAAAGCAGACCAAATTGAGTGGTTACAGGATCCAAGCGAGTTAAATGGGGATAA
>NW_019720982.1:263-413 GCF_002891405.2 Cryptotermes secundus | reverse complement strand
CTAGCTTGCTAGCTTTGAGTTTGTTAGCTTGCTTGCTTATCGTTGCTTGCTTGCTAGCTTGCTAGATTTGCATTGCTAGCTTGCTAGCTTTGCGTTGCTAGTTTGCGAGCTTTGCGTTGCTAACTTGCTAGCTTTCCGTTGCTAGCTTGC
>NW_019720982.1:0-174 GCF_002891405.2 Cryptotermes secundus | reverse complement strand
CAGCTTTGCGTTGTTAGATTTCCACCTATGCGTTGCTAGCTTGCCAGCTTTGCGTTCCTAGCTTGCTAGCTTGACTTTGCTAACTTGCAAACTTTGAGTTTCTACCTTGCAAAATTGCTAGGTTTGCGATCCTACCTTGCTAGCTTGGCGTTTCTAGCTTGCTAGATTTTCATT
>NW_019720981.1:0-424 GCF_002891405.2 Cryptotermes secundus | reverse complement strand
CTGTTTTATCCAGATTTAACACTAATTGATTATTTTGAAACCACACAAACATATGATTGAAAACAACATCAAATATTGNGTCAGCCTTACGCGCCGGCGGCGCTTTACTCCCCAGGAAAATTATTTAATTAATTCTTGGTACTCATTTATGTTAGAGGCTGAGTAAACCCCAGGGCCTAGTGCGGGTGGAAGGATTAGGTCAACTGAAAAAAATCCAATGACCTCATCAGGACTTGAATCCACGACCTTCCGGCTTGTAGCATAGCCCCTCAACCAACTGCGCTACCGCGTGCCCCCTACAACCATGATAACTTCCGAAATTTTACTTATTTCAAGGGGGAAATCGTTTATGTATATATTAAATAGTAAGGGTCCCAATACCGATCCCTGAGGCACACCACATCCAACAATTTCCCAGTTAGAA
>NW_019720980.1:0-817 GCF_002891405.2 Cryptotermes secundus | reverse complement strand
TTGAACATCTCTACTAAGAACGGTCTGATGGCATTTCTCTATCATCGTTTCCTGATATTCATGTGGGTGAAACAGTCTTTTTGGGCGGTAGCTTACCTTAGACGTTTCTGCCAGATTGCATCCTGTTATGGTTCCTTTGCATTTCGCAAAATTTTTACAAAGCAGTGTCGTCAAGTGACTGGATAAACATTTTTATCAGGCCGACCTTAAACACGTTATTTTACTTATGCGTGACGTCAGTCTGCTGTAAACATACCCCCCTCCCCCAAAATATTTTCCAATGTGAGGGGACATGCAAAAAATTGCTGACAAGCATGTTTAAACCGTTTAAGAATGCTTTTGCTGACTTAAAGATGCTGATATATTGGTAGTTTCCTTTCTTTCTTCAGTCTTGATTTTTTAGAAAGTCGCGGAGGGGGGGGCGGTGCTGCAAATGATTTTCTACCCTACTGCTTGCGTCCATGGCTGTAAATTTAACATATTATCAAATTCAAGGCAATAACAAGACTTGGGACAAGAATTTTGATGGTACTCAGTTAAATACTGTTAACCGTTTCAATGCTAGTAATGTTCTCGAAATGAACGTGTGTTTTGCAAATGTTATATAATATATTGCGTGTATAGTTTATTCATCCTTGTGACCTTTATGCAGCAAGTAAAAAGTAAAAAAGTAAAGCTACCCCTGTAACAGGCCGTGAAGGCCCATAGGGTTGTGAGACGTTGAGGGTCCCACAATCAGCTCAAAGATGGCGGCAGCGTTGTAAGCCTTACACGCCTGCCGCGCTTTATTCCCCAGGAAAATTATTTAATTAATTCC
>NW_019720979.1:250-1117 GCF_002891405.2 Cryptotermes secundus | reverse complement strand
CTAGTATTGCGTTGCTAGCTTGCTAACTTTTTTTGCTACCTTGCTTGCTTGTCGTTGATAGTTTGCTAGCTTTGAGTTACTAGCTTGCTAGATTGCTAGATTTGCGTTGTTAGCTTTGCGTTGATAGCTTGCTAGCTTTGCGTTGTATCTTGCCTGCTGTGCGTTGCTAGCTTGCCAGCTGTACTTTGCTAGCTTTCCATTTTTGCGTTGCAAGCTTGCCAGCTTTGCGTTGCTACCTTGCTAGCTTTGCGTATCTAGCTTGTTAGCTTTGGTTTGCTTGCTTGCTAACCTTTGCGTCGCTAACTTGGTAGTTTTGCGTTGCTAACTTCCTAGCTTTGCATTACTCGCTTGCTAGCATAGCGTTGCTAGCTTCCTAGCTTTACGTTGTTTGCTTGCTTTGCGTTTCTTGCTTGCAAACAAGCATGCTAGCTTTGCGTTTCTAGCTTGCCAGTTTTGCGTTTCTATATAGCCAGCTGTGATTTGCTAACTTGCCAGTTGTACAATGCTAGCTTTCCAGCTTTGCGTTGCTTGCTTGATTGCTAGCTTTGCTTTTCTAGCTTCCTAGCTTTCAGTTGCTTCATCTCTAGCTTGGCGTTGATAGCTTGCTAGCTTTGAGTTTCTAGCTTGCTATATTGCTAGACTTGCGTTGCTAACTTGCTAGCTTTGCGTTGCTAGCTTGCTTGTTTTGCGTTGTAGGCTTGCTAGGTTTGCGTTAATAGCTTTCTTGCCTTGCGGTCCTAGGTTGTTAACTTCACGTTGCTAGCTTTCTAGCTTTGCGTTGCTAGCTTTCTAGCTTTCCGTTGCTAGCTTGCTAGCTTTCCGTTGCTAGCTTGCTAGATATGCGTCGCTAGCTTGCCTGGTTGCTTG
>NW_019720979.1:0-231 GCF_002891405.2 Cryptotermes secundus | reverse complement strand
TATCTTGCCAGTGTGCGTTGCTAGCTCGCCAGCTTTGCGTTGAGAGCTTTCCAGCTTTGCGTTGCTATCTTGCAAGCTATGCGTTGCTTGCTTGAAAGCTTTGCGTTGCTAGCTTGCCAGCTTTGCCTTGCTAGCTTGCAAATTTCCAATGCTAGCTTAATAGCTTGCAAAATATGCGTTGCTAGTTTGCTAGCTTTGCGTTGTAGATTGCTAACTTTGCGTTGCTAGCTT
>NW_019720978.1:361-1414 GCF_002891405.2 Cryptotermes secundus | reverse complement strand
TCCAAATGTAGTAAAATTTGGGGCCTATTCTCTCCTGAAATATTTGTATTTATTTCTTTTACTTAACAATGGAATTGACTGCTCTACCATTAGAAATGATATAAAAGAATAGCAATATCTGGGCATAATAATTACCTTCACTTTCACATAAGGAGTCAGTAGTAAGAGAACTGTCTTCGTCATTCCTTGTTTGTAGTTCGTCTTGAGATGGAACCTGGTAAAAATTACATACCGCATATTAATAAACAGACACCGTATCGAGAACACGCCGTTATCTGTCATGCATGGTGAACAGTGTTCGCCGTTTGCTGAAAGAACCGAAAATCTATATAGAGAAGAACAATGCTTTTCTCATCAGTTCTTGCACCAGAAACATCATAAGAGAAATCGCGGATTAAGGAAAGAAAAATTTGGATTACATAAACTGTAACTGGCATCAGCTCTAACAGTGAACGGACGAAGGAGTGTGACATATAGTGCTGCTACTAGTGGTTATGCGGTTAGCAAATGGTATTTGCAGTAGTAACGAGTTCCTTGTGTTAGCAATGTACGGCTGAAATAGTCTGACAATGTCTTGTTGACTTATAATGAAGTGCATTAATAGATTATTCACGTGGACGATCTCTAATCTCTTTATAAAACCTCTTCAATAATTTCGAGCTTTGGCTTCTAACATGGTTCAAGCTATCTTCGTTTGGCTCTTATATAGCAGACCACTATGCCACACCCTGCCGAAGGCCTGGCTGGCATCTTTGTAACACTTGTACAGTAGTTTATGTCGTCTAACCCTATGTCAATAATATTTGTAACTCGGTGAATCTTTTGTATGGAAAAATGGCTATGAAGAAATTAATAATGGTGGTGTGGAGTCCATTCTTCTCGCCTCAAGTTTTTGTTTATTGTTCTAAATATAAGTTATAACTAATATTAACATGTAACTTGTAGCATTGAAGCTTTTCTTGCTATCTAAATAAGTTAAATATCTCTGGAATTGGGTACGATTTTTGGTTTATTTTTAAAATACTCAAACCTCGAAACGAAATTGAAAGGAGG
>NW_019720978.1:0-176 GCF_002891405.2 Cryptotermes secundus | reverse complement strand
TATCACTCTGAACTCGTGGATTGCGCATAACGGAGTGCGACTGACGTCACATATTCCCACTCATCCAGTCACAACGCAATTCTCAGTAAATAAACCACCCCTTAATATGTGAAGTCTCTCAAAATCAGAGAGTCAGTTGCTAGGCAATTCGTGGGTAGATACACCTGAAAACATTC
>NW_019720977.1:361-527 GCF_002891405.2 Cryptotermes secundus | reverse complement strand
CAAGCAAGAAACGCAAAGCTAGCAAGCTTGCAACGCCAAGATAGCCAGCTAGAAACGCAAAGCTACCAACCTTGCAACGCGAAGATAGAAAGCTAGCAACGACAATCTGGGAAGGTATCAACGGGAAGCTAGCAAGAAATCAACGAAATGCTAGCATGATTAAAAC
>NW_019720977.1:0-254 GCF_002891405.2 Cryptotermes secundus | reverse complement strand
ATAAGCAACGAAAAGCTAGCAAGCTAGCAACGCAAACCTGGCAAGCTAGCAACGCAAAAATAGCAAGATATCAAACCAAAGCTATCAAGCTAGCAAAGCAAAGCTAGCAAGCCAGCAACGCAAAGCTAGCAAGCAAGAAACGCAAAGTAAGCAAGCAACGCAAATCTAGCAAGCTAACAACGCAAAGCTAGCAAACTAGCAACCCAAATCAAGCAAGCAACGAAATGATAGCAATGTAGCAACGGAAAGCTGGC
>NW_019720976.1:0-489 GCF_002891405.2 Cryptotermes secundus | reverse complement strand
TGGGGCGCAGGGGGACTGGGAGGTGAAAATTGATGCACCTCATGGTCCTGAGAGCTTATTCAATCCACTTACTCCTGAGGGTTCGGGGGGATGGACGGACCCTGGTCCGGAGATGACCTGCAGAACAGTGAAGGTACACCGGATCTGTTGTTCACTTGACGTATCAGCTGCTGAGGTTAAATAATGTAGAATGATGGTTTGTTGATAAACTATTCAAGGGGTTGTGTCTCGTGCCTAATGGTAAAAAGAGGTAAAGCTATCCGTGTAACAGGCCTCGGAGGGGCATAGAGTTGTGAGATGTTGAGGATCCCATATTATCTCGACAATCGGCTCAAATATGGCGGTAAAGTTGTCAGCGGTACGCGCCGGCCGCCCTTTATCCCCCCAGGAAGATTCCTGGTACTCATTTCTATTAAGAGGCTGAGTCGAACCCAAGGCCACAGGGCGGCTGGAAGGATTAAGTCAATTGAAAAAAAATCCAATGATCTC
>NW_019720975.1:0-818 GCF_002891405.2 Cryptotermes secundus | reverse complement strand
CAACTCGTTAATTTTGGAGGAGTTATGCGGCACTTCCGGCACGCAAGGACACGCGAAACTACTGACCCCATTTTTGGCACAAGGAAACACTTGTAAGGGGCTCCTGCAAGAATCTAGAGATTTGAATTCGAATTCTTTTTCCGGACGAAAGGCGAAACTATATGTCCCGGTCGCGAAATTCATGCGCACCTGGGTCCGCCCCAGAAAGTCGGCTCCCAAAACGCAAGGGACCGGACACTGTTCAAAAATCAAGAATCTAACTTTCCAAGCAAGGCCGTGTAATTTGACCGGCAGAATGACCGCCTCCTTAATATCACAGGGATCTCCATTAGCCGCCTGGCAACGTTCCCCTGTCGTTTCCAATTTGTGAGGCAATCCTTTATAAATTTTGTCCAGGACGTCCCGTCTTACAAAGGAGACGGACGACCCGGAATCCAGCATGGCCGGCAAGGAGAACCCTTTAATATTCAGAAGGGCCCACGGATTAGTGTGGCACCCCGCCATCCGATACGGACCTCTCTGAGACCGAGCTAACCCTGGCGCTCGGGGTTGACTCCCTACTTCGGAGCGCCTAAGGCGTTTCCCGACAAGAGAGAATTGCGATTCGTCTATCCCCGGGGGCAGTTGTGCCGGAAGTATCCATCCTCGCCGCATCTCCAGCACCTCACTCTACTATCGACCTCGCCCTGCGCGGATCCGGTCACTACCATACTATTGGGAATAGTTTCAGAAGCCCCCCTAGACCGCGAAGTCGCGCCGAGCGACTTACGCTATTCTTCAACAGCCATCCCTTCGGCCACGGTCGTCGCGAGAGCGTA
>NW_019720974.1:627-698 GCF_002891405.2 Cryptotermes secundus | reverse complement strand
AATGCAAGCAAGCAAGCAAACAAAGCTAGAAAGCTAGCAACGCAACTAGCAAGGTAGCAACGCAAAGCTAA
>NW_019720974.1:0-497 GCF_002891405.2 Cryptotermes secundus | reverse complement strand
TGGAAAGATAGCAACGCTATGCAGGCAAGCTAGCAACGCATATGTTGAAATCTAACAAAGCAAAGCTGGCATTCTACAAATGCAAAGCAGGCAAGATCAATGTAAAGCTGGCAAGCTTGCAAATGAAAGCTACCTAGATAGCAACGCATACCTAACAAGATAGCAAGCTAGCAACGGAAACTAGCAAGGTAGCAACGCGAACATTGCAAACTAGCAACGCAAAAGCTAGCAAGCTAGCAATGCAAATCTAGCAAGAAGGAAGCCAAGAAACGAAAAGCAAGCAAGCTAGAAACGCAAAGCTAGCAAGCTAGAAACGCAAAGATAGCAAGCTATCAACGCACAACTAGAAAGATAGCAACGCAAACCTGGCAAGCTAGCAAAGCAAAGCAAGCAAGCTAGAAAACCAAAGCTAGTAAGCTAGCTACGACAAGATAGCAAACAAGAAACGCAAAGCTAGTGAGCAAGCAACGCAAAGCTAGCAAGATAGCAACGCAAAG
>NW_019720973.1:946-1120 GCF_002891405.2 Cryptotermes secundus | reverse complement strand
GAAAAACTTCACACACATCAGGAAATTTATAATTTATATTTTTCCTTCACTCGACATAACAGATCAACTACAGATCAGATTTTTGCATTCGTCAGATATTGGAGAAAACATGGGAATACCATCAGACAGTACATCAGCTATTCATAGACTTCAAGAAAGCCTATCATTCAGTTA
>NW_019720973.1:288-837 GCF_002891405.2 Cryptotermes secundus | reverse complement strand
GTAAGTAAACATTTGTCTGATGAATTTCCTATCCAGAATAGTCTAAAACAAGGAGATGCTTTATCGCCACTCCTTTTCAACTTTGCCTTAGAATATGAAATTAAGAAGGTCCAGGGAAACCAAGCGGGACTGAAGTTAAACGAGACACATCAGCTGTTGGTCTACGCCGATGATGTGAATCTACTGGGTGATAATGTATATACCATAAAGAAAAACACACAAACTGTAATTAATACAAGTAAAGAGGTTGGTCTAGAAGTAAACACAGAGAAAACTAAGTATATGTTACTGTCTCGTCACCAAAATGCAGGGCAGGATGAGGTGGGCAGGTCATGTAGCATGAATGGGGGAGACGAGGAATGCGTGTAGGATATTGATGGGAAAGCCAGAAGGAAATAGACTACAGGGAAGACCAAGACTTAAGTGAGTGGACAATATTAGAATGGATCTTAGATAAATAGGATGGGATGGTATGGATTGAGAGATCTGGCTCAGAATAGGGACAATTGGAGGGCTCTTGTGAATACGGTAATGAACCTTCGGGTTCTA
>NW_019720973.1:0-128 GCF_002891405.2 Cryptotermes secundus | reverse complement strand
CATTCATTCATTCATTCATCAACGGCTCTACAGCCTTTTGTTGGGTCCTGGCCTCTTCTTCAGTTTCGTTATTTGTTTTACACAGACAGTACGACTCCTTGGACGGGGAATCAGCCCGTCTCAAAGTC
>NW_019720972.1:304-1155 GCF_002891405.2 Cryptotermes secundus | reverse complement strand
TGTACCAGTCCTAGATGATGATGATGGTAAAGCAGTTGGTGGAACGAAGATTCGCAGGGGAAATCGAAATACTTGGAGAAAAACTGTCCAAGTGCCACATCGTGTCAACCACAAATCCCACATGACGAGGCCCAGAAAGCTAGCGTAGGAGGCGTGTAGTTGAGAATAATGGGCAATGAGTTCTGTGAGAACAATGCAGTGAGGTCGCGGGTTGCATGAAATGGCAATTTCTTCGACAACTGACCAGCTATTTACAGGGAGTCAGCCCAATGAATTTCATGGCCGTAAATGTGCAGTTGGGCGGTTATAAGACGCAATGGAGATTTCTCTGCGGCCAGGGACCATACAACAGTGCGTGTAAATTAAAATTAAAATTTCCATTAGTATAATGAAGCCTGTTAGCACATGTTTGCCGCGAGAAAATTCAGAGTTTCAGTCAAAGGCAAAACGTTTGCGCCAAGGGAAAAGGTGTGCCACGCATTGTACAGCGTATGTATAAATGAACCTCTCCTTCCCCCTCAAAAATACTAGTGTATATCTAGGTGTTTGCTGCTGGCACCTATGTATATGCGACTGAGAGCATAGAAGGGTATGTTCTTAGAACGCTGCAACGAGGTCTGGATGCGACTGAGACGCAGTGTGAGCACTGGAACAAAAGAAATGAAATTTTATGTCAAGAGAGTTAGATCGGTTGAGTGTTATCTCGTATTGAACTGAGAAGAACCCCCTTCGTGAGTCATGTACAACTTATGTATATTTTTCGGTAAGAGGATACATAATGATCGAAGTCGATGCCTTCAAACATTTATTAGAGCATGTCCTTCATTAAAAAGTGAGCGATTCTAAGATGA
>NW_019720972.1:0-254 GCF_002891405.2 Cryptotermes secundus | reverse complement strand
TGCGTTGGGATATGCAGCAAATATCCACGTTTCGAAAGTGCAGCACTTAGAAATCAAGGTTCTACGCAACAACGGCAATATCCCAAGGCATAGAGCTGCCAGCAACCAGAAGCCACAGAAGATCGTGAAAATGAAAATGTTCGGAATACTGGATAAGGCAAAGCCCAACAAAACACAAGGCTTAAATTTTGCGGTGGTGAAGCTTACATTGTGTATGATCGTTGAGGTGACTAAATTGCGGGACTAGCGTGACC
>NW_019720971.1:0-512 GCF_002891405.2 Cryptotermes secundus | reverse complement strand
TATAAAAGCGATATAATTATGTTGAAATTTTATAATGTAATGATACGTGAAAGAATTAAGGAATATTTTATTATATGGTTCCCCCTTTTTTATGTCATGTTCCAGCCAGATTCATGAATTCACATAGGTGTTCCTTCCTGGTTAATGTAAGTTATGTTAGGTGAACCCATACCATAATCTGCACTTCAGCAAGCTTCCCTCAGTGATGTAAGTTCAGTTGCGAAATATAATACTAGGTTGAAATATAATACGCATCCGTATATCTGTCATTGAAATTTCATATGGCACATCATAGTAAATACCAAGGCACACTTGGTGACTTGTCACCAGAATGAAAGGTAAAAAATCATGACATAAAAGATAGCTAACAGTTCAAATATTTGGGAATTACAGTAAAAAATTAAAACTTGATTCAGAAGAAAATTAAGAGGAGACTGAATTCGGGTAATGCTCGCTACCATTCAGTCCAGAAACTTTTATCTTCTTGTCTGCTGTCTAAAAACATAAAAATT
>NW_019720970.1:0-759 GCF_002891405.2 Cryptotermes secundus | reverse complement strand
TATTTATTAATTTATTTTAATCAAATTTTGAAGAATTTTATGATTCTTTGAGGGATACTAAAGTAATTTTTACCTTCTTAAACCAAATTCATATAATTTTAACCAATAACTCCATTTCGATTTCAACTTAATATAAATTATATTAATTATATTGTGCAAGATTTCACATAATTTTGGGAATTCTATCAGACTTGTTGACGATTTACATTATATTTCCGGAATTCTAAAGAAAATTACAACAATCCGAAGTTAGTTATAGAATTTCAATTGAATTATGAACGAATTCATTGAAATATATATAATTGTAACCTAAAATTGTTTGAAATGTTCACGTTAAAATAAAGAATTACAACGAATTTATAAAAGATTTCACTCTAATTTGAGAAATTCCTTCAAATTTCTGATTTTTACTGTATTATGTAAGGAATTTAAAAAAATCTGAAAATCTAAGTTAATTTTAAGAATTTAATCAAATTATGAACGAAATCAACCTATTTGTTGACAATCTTTCCGAATATTCTTTGACAATTTCATATTAATATAACAAATTTCACACAATATGTGAAAGATTTCTTATTATTAAATGCAATTCTGTCCTAAATACTGACGATTTCTACATTATATTAGGGAAATTTAAGTCAATTCTGATTGATATTATGTTATTTTAACGAATATAAACTAGGATTTGAAAGATTTCAATGAAATGTATGGAACTTTTTAAAAATAATTATTCTAGATTTCAAGTAATTATAAAGAATT
>NW_019720969.1:0-718 GCF_002891405.2 Cryptotermes secundus | reverse complement strand
GCGACGAAAGGGGGAGTCTCAGACATGAGAAAGTAAAATATGGCCGCGAGCCTCAAGGGACTCGGACCCGAGATAGATTGCGCTGGCAAGGGCCAGCAGCATATGTAAAAGACAGACCCGTCCTCTCGTCAGAGAGGGCACCCAACAAAGCAAGACCGTAACTGTCAAAGTAGTAATTAATATCTGGTCATGAGCCCCAAATGGGGCTCGATACCAAGACTTACTGACTGACTGACCGTCAGTCGCAATGTGACTTGGACTTGGACTGGCTATGGATGACGCCCCTCCCTTCCCGCCAGCCGTGACGTGCCGAGCGGAGCTGAAGTGAGCTGAGTCCCAGCACGCTGGTTGCTATGCGAAGCGAGTAAACACCGGTTGCTAAGCAAAGCGAGTAAACAGCGGTTGCTAGGCAAAGCAGTACACAGCGGTGATGTAACACGGGACGCCGCAGTTGCTACGTAGCCGTGAACAACTACCAACAGCGTTGCTAGGCTACCGGCAAACAGGCAACCAGGCAACAAGGAAGCGAGGCGTTTTCCTGTTGTCCGGCTGAGGGTTTATAAGAGACCTACACTGCCTACGAAGCGAGTTAAGAGTGTGTGATCACGCGTGAACAGATTATTGCGAATAGGGTTATAAAGTGTGAAACCTCGCAACATTGTTGTAATTAATTTAGCCGATACTTGTAGGTTGTTAAATAAACCAGTTAACAATCCGA
>NW_019720968.1:0-499 GCF_002891405.2 Cryptotermes secundus | reverse complement strand
TACCATTTATATACAGCGGTGCCGTAAACACACATCTGTAACTCCATGGCTTTTAGTCCACAAGCGAACTATACCGACCAAGCGATCGCCGCTTGACGGCGAAGTTGGTGCCAACTTTTTACGGATATATCGCGTGGTCAGCGCAACGAATCCCCACGGCCGTTAATCTCGGTTTTCTAGACCGGAACACCTCTGTAACAATAGAGCAATTTTTAGGAAACCAGTACTGCGCTGACTAGTTGAAAATACGTTTTAATTTCACGGGTACAAAATCTCAGAAGAGAGATGGAGTGTCAGGAGGTTGGAGAAAACTGCATAATGAGGATCTTCGTAACTTGTACGTGGGCAGGGCATGTAGCACGAATGGGGGAGACGAAGGATGCATGTGGGATATTGGTGGGAAAGCCAGAAGGAAAGAGGCGACAAGGAAGACCAAGGCGTAGATGGGTGGTCGATATTAGAATGGATCTCAGAGAGACAGGATGGGATGGTATGGATT
>NW_019720967.1:0-489 GCF_002891405.2 Cryptotermes secundus | reverse complement strand
ATTCTAATTTTTATGTTTTTGGACAGCAGACGAGAAGATAAAAGGCTCTGAACTGAATTGTAGCAAGCATTACCCGAGTTCAATCGCCTCTTAATTTCCTCCTGAATCAGGTTTCAATCTGTTATCGTTGTTCCTAAATATCTGAACTTTGCCACATTTTCAAAACATCTGTTTCCTACCTTTATATCATGATTTTGCCCTGCATTTTGGTGACGAGACAGTAACATATACTTAGTTTTCTCTATGTTTACTTCTAGGCCAACCTCTTTATTTGTGTCAATTAAAGTTTGTGTTTTTTTCTTTAAGGTATCTATATTATCACAGAGTAGAATCACATCATCAGCGTAGACCAACAGCTGATGTGTCCTGTTTAATTTCAGTCCCACCTGGTTTCCTTGGACCTTCCTAATGGCATATTCTAAGACAAAGTTGAAAGGGATTGGGGATAAAGCATCTCCTTCTTTTAGACCATTCTGGATAGGAAATTTA
>NW_019720966.1:251-809 GCF_002891405.2 Cryptotermes secundus | reverse complement strand
GATGGTCCGGGCGTTTAAAGCTCTGTAGTCGCCACAGGGACGCCACCGTGTCAACCGATAGGGTCAAACCTGACTACATGTTAAACGAGACAGGCCGTGGGACCACCACCAAGACCTTCAACCCCGCAGCCGACGAAACCCCAACCGCGGTTCCGCATACCGTACCACCACAGCCTGTACAACGAACTACACGCTCCGGACGTCATGTACGTTTTCCTGATCGCTTCAACAGCTGAGCAACCATCTCCGCGGGGGGGGGATGTGGGAACTGCCCACATTCAAGCAAGTGTGACAACGCCAGCTTCATTGCTTAGCAACGACGAGTAAACAGCGGTTGCTAGGCAAAGCCTACATACGGACAGTGACATATTTTCTATATGTCCGACTCTAGGTTACATAAGAAGATACATTGAGCGTAATCTGCTGTACTAAGCCTGGATTGACAGAGGCCTTGTATATATTGTACATAGAAATAGGAATTAAGATTAAAAATGTAAATATATGTAAATACTGACAATGGACATACTAATACGGACTATGACTGACAAATGACAGACC
>NW_019720966.1:0-230 GCF_002891405.2 Cryptotermes secundus | reverse complement strand
AACACGTTACACAGGACAGAAACTGTCATAAAAAAAAAAAAAAACAGAAAAACTAAAAAATATGGTCATGAGCCCCGCAGACTGACGGACTGTCAGTCGCAATGTGACTTGGACTTGGAAGTTACAGTTACAGTTCTAGATTCCTAGTTCAGTGTTCAAGGAGTTCACTATTGTTATTATTATTATTCAATTCTTCAAACTCAAGTTCATCCGTGTATACTGTGCAACTG
>NW_019720965.1:0-329 GCF_002891405.2 Cryptotermes secundus | reverse complement strand
CAGCGCCACTTTCTCCACCACAAATCCCACTTGACCAGACCAGGGCTCCAACCCGGGCAGCCGGGGTGGAAGCCAGCGACTAACCGCTTGAGCTATGGCGCAGCCACATAGTGACAGTAAGTATATGTCTTAAGCACAACAGATAATTGAAGGTCGCAGTGCGAGGTCCAGTTTTATGGCTCACCCTTCATACTCATACCCAAGTATATGTCTGTTTTGCACACGTACTTCCAATGCTTTCCTTGATGAAGACCGCAAACGGACGTCTCTCCTGCAATATCTTCACTTAATTAGAAAGTGTGTACATACTCATTATTATTATTATTATT
>NW_019720964.1:0-373 GCF_002891405.2 Cryptotermes secundus | reverse complement strand
GCATGCTAGATTTGCGTTGCTAGCTTGCCAGCTTTGCTTTGCTATTTTGCGAGCTCTGCGTTGCTATTTTGCAAGCTTTGCGTTGCTAGCTTGTAAGCCTGCTAGATTTGCGTAGATAATTTGCTAGCTTTGCCATGATAACTTGCTAGATTGCTAGATATGCGTTGCAAGGTTTCTGGCTTTGCTTTGCTATCTTGCTTGATTGGCGTTGCTAGCTTGCTAACTTTGCTTTGCTAGATTGCTAGCTTTGCGATCCTACCTTGCTAGCTTGACGTTAACCTCTAGCTAGGTTTGAGTTGCTAGCTTGATAGATCGCTAAAATTTGCGGTGCTAACTTAGAAGCACTGAGTTGTTACTTTGCTTGCCTTGCGTT
>NW_019720963.1:0-447 GCF_002891405.2 Cryptotermes secundus | reverse complement strand
TAGCTTTGGTTTCTAGATTGCTAGCTTTCCGTTGCTAGCTTGCTATATTTGTGTTACTACCTTGCTAGCTTAGCGTTGATAGCTTGCTAACTTTGTGTTGTTAGCTTGCTAGATTGCTAAATTTGGTTAGCTAACTTGCTAGCTTTGCGTCTCGTTCTTGCTAGCATTGCGTTGCAGCTTGCTAGATTTGCGTTTGCTATCCTGCTAGCTTTGTGTTGCTAGCTTGCTAGATTGCTAAATTTGGTTAGCTAACTTGCTAGCTTTGCGTAGCTATCTTGCTAGCTTTCGTTTCTAGATTGCTAGCTTTCCGTTGCTAGCTTGCTTGCTTGCTTAGCGTTGCTAGCTTGTTACTTTTGCTTTTCAATCTTGTTAGTTTTGCGTTGCTAGATTGATAGATTTGCGTTGCAAACTTGTTAGCTTTACGTTTTAGCTTGCTAGATTTTCGTT
>NW_019720962.1:0-501 GCF_002891405.2 Cryptotermes secundus | reverse complement strand
TTAATTTTATCGAATATAAACCCGATTTTGAAAGATTTGAACGTAATTTATAAAATTTTATCAAAGGATTATTTCAGATTTCAAGATAATACAAGGAATTTCAACAAATTTTCAAAGTTTCCACTTTAATTTTTGGAAATCTATGTAATTCTTTGACGATAAATAAGTATTAATATATTTGAATCAAATTTTGAGTGATTTCATGATAATTTAAGGANGTGATTTCATGATAATTTAAGGAATTCTAAAATAATTTTGACCTTCTTCAACCTAATTCATGTAACTTCAAACAAAATTTATTTCTCGATTTTAATTAATAAATAAATAATATCAAATATTTTGTCAAATATTTCACTCAAAATCCGGGAATTCTAATACATTCTTTGACGATTGACATAATATTTCAGGAAATTTAAAGCCCTTTTGAAAGATTCGAATGTAATTTAAGGAATTTTAACTGAATTAGGACGAAATCAAGGAAATCTATATAATTTTAACATA
>NW_019720961.1:393-1648 GCF_002891405.2 Cryptotermes secundus | reverse complement strand
TTAATCTCAACAGATCCTTCGTTCTTCTGGCAGAGGGTCCTGCTGAAAACACTTTGCCTGCCTGAGTCCAATTATGGATTCCCAGTATTTTTTATGGTTTCTATCACTCCAGTCCCTGATCGCTATGTTGGCAACTCCAGTTGAGATGCCGCAAGCTGGTTCAGGTCCTATGAACGGCTGTTCATATCGTCATATGAGTATGTCATATAGCACGCATGTGAGAATGAGAAATGCATACAAAAATTTTGACAAAAGACCTGAAAGAATGAGATCACTTAGGAGACAACTGTGAAGGTGGATTTTTTTGAAGATACAATTATGGGGTTTCAGACTGTGTTTGTTTGTGTCAGGATGCAAAGTCATATGGGTTTGTGAACGCAGTAATGAGTCCTTAAGTTCCATAAAGAGCACATATGTATTGTCTGTACTTCCACAGAGACCATAGGTTTCTCAGGAAGGTCTCTGCATTATGAACTTAACACTTGCTAAGATTATGAAGTCTGTAGAGAAGAAATCTGTACAGAGCAGCTGTTATGGGTTGGATGTAATGAAAAACAGCTACAGCAAGGAGAGCATATATTGTTTCATGTATGGTGTTGTACAGCCATGACTGATAGAAGATGTGATGCCTTCACAGAACTGCTCAAATTCAGAGAAGGTTGTAGTGGGTCCATATGGTGAGACATACCCAGCAAGTCATGATGCAAGCCAGGCCATGAATATAAAAGCTGAGAAAGTCTCAGAGTCACAAGAGGAAGCTGATCCTGTGGGAATAACTTTTCAGGAAATAAAGGCTAAATCTGAGGTGAGCTGTATGTCTCTGTATATCCACTGTTAGGCAGATATCACAAATAGGCAGGAATTCTAGTTGTCTTTGTCATCTCTGTCTGTCTGTGCACTTGAAACAACTCCACTGTGCTGCTGACTCACCTTTGAAGGCCTTTATCTGAAGTGCCTCTAGACAGTTATAGTTTTTGAATGTATCCTGCTTGTGATGTACCACTTTTGTTTCCCTTTAAATAGTTCTGATGCAGATGAAATTAAATTTTGCATAAACAGAACTGTATCTGAGAGAAATTCTATAGCAGCACAAATCCTTAGGGCGTTACAGAACTCTTCGCAGGTTGTTAGTGGTATTGTTAGAACCAATAAGTTACTAGGACTCTTGTGAGCTAATTCCAATGAACCCACAAGATATTTATCTTGTGATGAACAGGTTTCAAGGTTCCAAAAGATTCTGCATTCTCTTGCAACA
>NW_019720961.1:0-180 GCF_002891405.2 Cryptotermes secundus | reverse complement strand
AGGAGAGCAATGAGTGCAACGAGAGAGATGTGGGTAAGTCATGTAGTGCAAATGGAACAGTGAGAAATGCATACAAAGTTTTGAAGGGAAAACCTGAGAGAAGCAGACAACTTGGGAGACTTAAGTGAGGATGGGGAGATGCTGTTAAGATAGATTTGAAATAAATAATTTGGAAGGGTT
>NW_019720960.1:1981-2244 GCF_002891405.2 Cryptotermes secundus | reverse complement strand
GCAAAGCAAAGCTAGCAAGCTAGCAACGCAAAGCTAGCAAGATTGAACGCTAAGCTAGCAAGCTAGCAACGCAAAGCTAACAAGCTCTCAACTCAAATCTAGCAAATTAGCAACGCACAGCTAGCAAGCTTGCAACGGAAAACAACCAATTAATCCAAGAAAATCAAGATAGCAAGCTATCAACGCAAATCTAGCAAGATAACAACGCAAAGCTACAAATCTTGCAACGCAACGTTATCAGGTTAACAACGCATTTCTAGCAA
>NW_019720960.1:1452-1813 GCF_002891405.2 Cryptotermes secundus | reverse complement strand
CAGCAACTCAAATCTAGCAATTAAGAAACGTAAAGCAAGCAAGCAAGCAACGCAAAGGTAGCAAGTTAGTAACGCAAAGCTAACAAGCTAGCTACGGAAAGCTAGCAAGGAAGCAACGCAAAGCTAGCAAGCTAGTCACGCAAATCTATCAAATAGCAAAGCATAGATGACACATTTGTAACGCAAACTGACAAGCTCGAAACGCAAATCTGGCAAGCTAGCAACGCAAACTGTCAAGCTAGCAACGCAAAGCTAGCTATCTAGCAACGAAAAGCTAGCAAGATAGCAACGACAAAATAGCAAGGTAGCAACGCATACCTATCAAGCTGGCAACGCAAAGCTAGCAAGCTCGCAACGGAAG
>NW_019720960.1:0-1321 GCF_002891405.2 Cryptotermes secundus | reverse complement strand
GCAACGCAAAACATGCAAACTTGCAACGCAAAGCTAGCATGCTAGCAAAGCCAAGCTAGCAAGCTAGCAACGCAAAGCTAGCAAGATAGCAAGGGAAAGCTAGCAAGCTAGGAAGGCAAAGCTAGGAAGCTAGAAACGCAAATCTAGGAAGCTAGAAACCCAAATCTAGCAAGCTAGCAACTTAATGCTACCAAGATAGCAAGGCAAAAATTGCAAGCTAGCAAGGCAAAGCTAGCAAGCTAGAACGAAAGCTAGCAAACTAACAACGCAAAGCTACTAAGATAACAAATCAAAATTAGCAAGCCAACAACGCAAAACTAGCAAGCTAGATACGCAAAGCTACCAAGATAGAAACGCCAAGCTAACAAGCTAGCAACGCAAACCTGGCAAGCTAGCAACGATAAGCTAGCTAGCTAGCAACTTATAGCTAGCAAGCTAGCTAGCTAGCAACTTATACCTAGCAAGCTAGCAACGCCAAGCTAACATTGTAGCAAGGCAAACGTATCAAGCTGGCAACGCAAAACTAGCAAGCTAGCAAAGGGAGGCTACCAAGCTAGCTACGAAAAGCTAGCAAGATAGCAGCGCAAAACTAGCAAGCTAGCAACGCATATATAGCAAGCTAGCAACGGAATCCTACCAAGCTTGCAACGTAAAGCTAGCAAGGTAGAAACGCAAAGATAGCAAGCTAGCAACGTAAAGCTAGCAAAGGTAGAAACGCAAAGATAGGAAGCAAAGCAAAGCTAGCCTGCTAGCAACGGAAAAATTCAAAAAAACCTAAGAACACCAAGCTAGCAAGCTAGCAACGCAAAGCTAGCAAGATAGCAACGGAAAGCTAGCAATATAGCAACGCAAATCCACCAAGATAGCAACGCAAAGTTTCCACGTTAACAACGCATATCTAGCAAACTAGCAAGCTAATAAGGCAACACAAGCTAGCTAGAAATGCAAAGCTAGCAAACTACCAACGACATGCTAGCAAGCTAACAACGCAATTCTAGCAAGTTAGAAACGCAAATCTAGCAAGCTAGCAACGCAACGCTACCAAACTAGAAACGAAAATCTAGCAAGCTAGCAACGCAAAGCAAGCAAGCTAGCAACGCAAAGCCAACAAGCCACCAAAGCAAAGCTACCAAGCTAGCAAAGCAAAGCTAGCAAGCCAACAACCCTAAGCTAGCAAGCTAGCAACGAACAGCCAGCAAGCTAGCAAAATATCAACTCTAAGCAAGCAAGCTAGCAACGCCAAGCTACCTAGATAGCAACACAAAGCTCGCAAGTAAGCAACGCAATGCTAGTAAGCTAGCAACGCAAAGCTAGCAAGCTA
>NW_019720959.1:0-372 GCF_002891405.2 Cryptotermes secundus | reverse complement strand
GGGAGAAGCCATTTTCTTGTGATGTATGTAATAAGTCATTCAGTGTACTGACTACTCTACTCTGAAGATACATCTACGCATACACAGTGGGGAGAAGCCATTTTGCTGTGGTATATGTAATAAGTCATTCAGTCAGCAGAGTCATGTGAAGAAACATCAGCGCATACATAGTGGGGAGAAGCCATTTTCTTGTGATGTATGTAATAAATCATTCAGAGATCGGAGTACTCTGAAGACACACCAACGCATACATAGTGGGATGAAGCCATTTTACTGTGATGTATGTAATAAGTCATTCAGAGATCTGAGTACTTTCCAGAAACATCGGCGCATACATAGTGGCGAAAAGCCATTTTGCTGTGATGTATGTAA
>NW_019720958.1:0-226 GCF_002891405.2 Cryptotermes secundus | reverse complement strand
GCGTCACTAAATAAATATCTTTGCGTTGCTAGCTTCCCAGCTTGCTTGATATATGTTGCTAGCTTGCCAGCTATGCGTTGCTAGCTTGCCAGCTATGCGTTGCTAGCTTGCCATTTTTGCTTTGCAGGCTTGCCCGTTTGAGTTGCTAGCTTGCCAGATTTGCGTTGATAGCTTGCCAGCTTTGCTTGCTTGCCAGCTTTGCTTTGCTAGCTTGCTATCTTTCCGA
>NW_019720957.1:9121-10222 GCF_002891405.2 Cryptotermes secundus | reverse complement strand
CCGGCATTTATTATCAGAACAAGGGTCAGATGAACCTATATAACACAGAATTGAGTGTAGTAGTATACGTAAATTTAAAGAAAATAGATACTCAGTAACAGGGAATCGAACAGTACATAACACATGTGAATAAGTTGTGCCAAGAACTAGAAGTTCAAAATTGGACGGATTGCCATCACTTTCAGGAAACTGCCGATGATAAATTACAGCGAATTAAGAAAACTGAGGAACTATTACTAGATATCACGGAGCACAGGGTAGGAACGATTAGAAATAAAGGGGGAATTTTTAATTTCATTGGGGAGATCAGTAAAATATTATTCGGAACAATGGACAATGACGACGCAGAATACTATAAGGAACAAATCAAGCAATTTGAGGAAAATTCAAGGGACATTACCAAATTACTAAAACAACAACTTTTCGTGGTAAAATCGTCGTTAGGAAGCATAAATAATACCCTAACCAACATGGAATATAATGAGGAAAAAGTAAAGACAGGGTTGTTGCAGCTAAAGGACTATTTAGAATCAGTGACTGCGGAAAATCGCGAGAAACTTAACATTCTGACAGCGAAGATTACAGTAGAGGGTAATATTGCCCGGGTGGGGAGCCAACGAATATGTTGCAAAGAAATTTGGACATTCAGCTACAAAGTATTGTAAATGCTAGGACGGGAATATTACAACCACAAATTGGATCCCCAAAGGTAATAATGGATGCCTTAATACAGAGCATGCCATCATTCCCCAAGGACACAACCTCACCTTTCCCACTGAGCAAAAATTCATTGAATTTACTGTATAAAGTGTGTAACATTCATGTATATATCGATGAGGGTATCCTAGGCTATGTTATCACATTTCCATTAATTACCAGAGGTACATTTAAGATTTACAGAATGATACCCGTACCCATACCTCTAGGAAATAAGAAATTTGCATATATAAACACAGAGGAATCGTATCTATGTATAGACGAAACCAGACAATATTATTTCGAAAGTAGTGATGAAGAACTCAAGGAGTGTAGGGCAATAAGTTCCCAAACAAAAATATGTAAACAAAAACAGCCGTTGTTATCAAGCCATTCACAGGAATC
>NW_019720957.1:3190-6157 GCF_002891405.2 Cryptotermes secundus | reverse complement strand
AAGATCAGTTGGACCGATTATGTGAGAAATGAAGAAGTGTTCATTAGTCAGTGAGCAGGGGAATATCCTACATGAAATAAGAAAACGGAAGGCTAATTGGATTGGTCATGTTTTACCCAGAAACTGCCTTCTAAAAGAAGTTATCGAAGGAACGATGGGCGGATAGAAGTGACAAGAAGACGAGGAAGAAGACGTAAGAAAATGCTGGATGACCTTGGGGACAGAAGAGGATACTGTCATTTGAAGGAGAAAGCTCTAGATCGCATCAAGTGGAGGAATTGTTTTGGAAGAGACTGTGGACCTGTCGTCTTGACAGATTAATGATGATGATGATGAATTGAAAGAAAAACTCCGCGAAAACAAGGAAAGCTAGAAAAAGATGGCAACTAACAAGGAGTCCAGCTGATAGACACAACAGACTTGCAAACAAACTTAAAAA
Source organism: Cryptotermes secundus (assembly GCF_002891405.2). Taxonomy (NCBI): domain Eukaryota; kingdom Metazoa; phylum Arthropoda; class Insecta; order Blattodea; family Kalotermitidae; genus Cryptotermes; species Cryptotermes secundus. Next base: position 5,718 of record NW_019720957.1, on the reverse strand, counting down.
GTTAAAAATTAAAAAAAATTATTCAATACAAGAATACCTCAGAGGACTAACACCAACCGAAGCCACGAATTACTCATTGTGGAAGGACACCCGTAAAATAAAACAACCTAAACTACATATACCACAATAAGGAAACAAGACAACACCTGGGCTAGAACTGGCCTGCAAAACGCTACGACTTTTGCCAAACAACTACGCACAGTTTGCCAACCTAATCCATCCCAACTACCAGCAGCTGAAGAGGAAATTAACAAACAGCCTGAGACTCCACTTCAGATGGCCTTCCCAATAAATAAAACCACTCAAAGAGAGGCAAAAACTATAATACTCCATGGCATTAGTTCGAAAAAGGCACGAGCATATGACCTCATCACCAGCATAATACTAAAAGAATTGTCCCACAAAGGATTCAGAGTACTAACATACATCTTCAATGCAACTTTACAACTCGAATACTTCCCCTGTCAATGGAAAGTCACGCAAATAATCTTGATTTTGAAAGCAGGAAAAAATCCAAACGATATTGCATCATATAGACCCATCAGTCTCGTACCGATTCTCTCCAAAGTTGTAGAAAAAATACTGCTCAAACGATTACTACCTGAAACCGACGATCATCAGCTCATACCTTCACATCAATTTGGCTTGAGAAAAGGTCATGGAACGATCGAACAAATACATCGATTAGTAAACCAAATTCACAGTGATTTTGAAAACAGGAGCTACTGGTCAGCTCTATGTGTTGATATAAGCCAAGCCTTCGATAAAGTCTGGCACATAGGTTTATTATACAAACTTAGGTGCGCTCTTCCACATCCAATGTATTCTCTATTACCGACAGAACTTTTATAGTTAAATACGACGAAGTTTATACCGAATTATACCCTGTCTTATCTGGAGTTCCATAGGGAAGTATCCTTGGGCCTATGCTATACTCCATATATACAGCTGACTTGCCAGAATCCGGACAAACAATGCTTGCCACCTATGCCGACGACAAAACAATACTGTCGCGTATCGGGCGTATATCGCGACTAATAAGTTCACGCCGGATTTTATATAGCGAATTTTATTTCACATTCGCACTTACAATCACCCAAATTACAGATTTACGATTACTGCTATCTGCAGTATCACAATTAGTACAATCCAACTGCCACAATACAACTGACTGGCTGACTTTACGTTTTGACTCGGCGACTGTTACTTTATAACTGATCCGCAGCCACTGTGCAGCTCACTTATATAGCTGCAGTGCTTGCTTGTTGCGTAATGAGTGCCACGTCATCCTGTTACGTCACCGCTGTTGATTCGCCTTGCATAGTTACCCGGATACGGGGCTCGGCTATCTTCGGCTCCGCTCGTGACGTCACCGCGCATAGCTGCCAGGATGCGGGGTGATTACTCGCCTATTACGCGAGCGTTACGTTAACGCTGAGGAGTGGGAGGGGAGCGCTGACTCACCCACCGCGTCACTGCTGGTGTGGGGGGGGCTCGGCTTTGCGCAACATGTCACACTGCTCCCTCCTTAAGGCTGTTCGTCCCGAATAGCCTAACGGTGCATCCCCATTCCTTTGCTTCGGAGGCTGTTCTTGCAGCATCTTCTTTGTCCATTACATCCGCTCCCTTCTTAAGATCGACTCGTCTCGAGCGGTTTCCTTTCAGCTCGTCAGAAGATCCAGTTGTGTCCCATTCATCCATTACTTCCATTCTATGGCACATTCACTCTCTCTGGGAAGGCCGGTTCTTCTATTTTACCGGTTCCTCCTCTGCTTGAAGTCTCTTTTTCCGTTTTGGAAGGGGTCGTCCCCTCCACAAGGTCCAATCCTTGCCGTGTCGTAGGCAGACAGAAAATCCAGCTACTCGCTTGGCGATCTGCAGTCTTGCAGTTTTTCTCAGGTCTGCTTCCTTCACATATCGCGGCTGTCCGCCGCCTAGGTCCTTCATTTCATTTCTGCGTTGTAGTTGCTGTCTCAGGCCTCGGTCCCTGATTCCAGTGTTGCGTTTCGGGCCTTTCCACAGTCTCTTCCCGATCGTCCGTTTCTTGATGATTTCCGGCGCAACCTCATTCTTGATTTGTCCCATACGCCTGTGTCCTACACAGCGTGTAATCTTTATTCCGATGGCCGTCGCTTCTTTCCGCTGGCATCCGAAGGTTCCCTGGGGAATATTCTTCTTGAAGGCAATTCTCCAACGTCGTGCCACTGTCGCGCGACGGGATGTCTTCCTGCAGGGGGCAGCCAACTTCATCCGTGGTCCACAGTTTTCCCGTGTCGAATTCTTTATATTTCGTCGATGTCGGTCCCTGCGCCTTTTCTTCTTCGGTTCTCCGACCGGCATTACTTCGGCGTCTTGCATGGGTACCTCTAGTAGTTCTGCCGCCTCAGGTTTCCTGTTCGCTGAAGTCGGCTCTTCTTCTTCTGGACGTGCCTCCATTCATTGGCAGGCCGTCGTCACTCCGACCGGTATCACTATCTGGACCTCTTCTCGTTGTGCCGCCGCAGGTTTCGCGTCCACTGGGCAGGCCA
>NW_019720957.1:0-3134 GCF_002891405.2 Cryptotermes secundus | reverse complement strand
TGACCGGTATCACTGCGACGTCGTCTACAGGGACCTCTTCTTGTTGTGCCGTCCTTGCTTCGATGGCTTTCGTCTCTGCTTGGAAGGCTTCTCTCTCTGCAGCCATCTCTTCTAGCATGGCGGCCATCTGTTCTCGCCGGGCCTTTCTATCGGCGTCTAGTATCGCCTCTAGGCGTTCAAAAATTGTTTCCATTTCCATCGTGCGGTAGTATAATTCGTTGAGGCGTGTTTAAGTTCGTAAAAATTCTGACACCAAATTGTCACGTGTCTTGAGATCGAATCTCGTCGGTCACGTGTGTAAGTTCAAATCCCACTTCTGACACCAATTGTCGCGTATCGGGCGTATATCGCGACAAATAAGTTCACGCCGGATTTTATATAGCGAATTTTATTTCACATTCGCACTTACAATCACCCAAATTACAGATTTACGATTACTGCCATCTGCAGTATCACAATTAGTACACTCCAACTGCCACAATACAACTGACTGGCTGACTTTACGTCTTGACTCGGAGACTTACTTTATAACTGATCCGCAGCCACTGTGCAGCTCACTTATATAGCTGCAGTGCTTGCTTGTTGCGTAATGAGTGCCACGTCATCCTGTTACGTCACCGCTGTTGATTCGCCTTGCATAGTTACCCGGTTACGGGGCTCGGCTATCTTCGGCTCCGCTCGGCTTTCTTCGGCTCCGCTCGTGACGTCACCGCGCATAGCTGCCAGGATGCGGGGTGATTACTCGCCCATTACGCGAGCGTTACGTTAACGCTGAGGGGTGGGAGGGGAGCGCTGACTCGCCCACCGCGTCACTGCTGGTGTGGGGGGGGCTCGGCTTTGCGCAACATGTCACAATACTAGCGTCTCATGAAAACCCTACTGAAGCATCCCGCATACTGCAAACACACCTAGACCAATTCGAAGAATGTACAACAGTGGAGAATTAAGACCAACGAAACTAAATCCGCGTACATCACCCTCGCTTTGAGGCACAGAACCTGCCCTCCGCTACTGTTTCCCCGACATGTCCTGTCTTAGTATTTAAGCCTTAGATTAAGTATTTCATAAGATGTACTTAAAGAGTCCTTAATGGACTGATTGTACAAATGGAGAAAAACAAAAAAATTGCTTCTTTGCGTTTTCTTATCGCATCTGTAAGCAACTCAAGACTATATAATGCCACATTGTACCATGATTAGTGAATCATGAATTTGTCAACAAGGGAAAGGAAGCTGCTGTTGACTGATTTTGTCAGTTCCGTCATTTGTTGGACAGTTGGAGGAAAGCTACGAATTCCTTGGTCAGGATAGTCAGTGCCCTGGCCAAGATTCGAACCGGGAACGTTCCAGTACAAGTCGGAATCACTGTATCTTCGTAACAGAATAGACTTGAGTTCGAAACTCATATTCTCGGAAGTTATGGGTTCAAGTCCCAGTTGTGACGCCATCACTCCGACTCATATTCTTCGGACCCTCAATGCATATGCCGGAATATTACCTCAGATACTGCCGTCTCCTTCCGAATCCTCTCCAATTCATCATTCACCTCTTACCCTAACTTTGGACAGTATGTAGTTTGCGATAATGCAAGTGCTGTGGAGTCGCCTACGAACGCCACGGCTGACAACACGACGTATGCAAAGCTCTCGGGTAGATCCCCATACAAGGGGAGGTAGTTGACATCTGGAAAATTGAGTGTACACATGATGTGAATTTAAGTTATTAAGTTAAGGAGCAAAAGGGAGGAAATGTATACTAAGAACAAATTCTGGGAATAACTGATCCCCTAATTTCTTTTGATAGAAAACAATGCGTCCATAAACTCTTGCATTGTTAGGTGCGTATTCATAGTCGCGGAAATGTGTTTATCAATCCGTTGCATAGCAACGATGATGATAGTTCATATAAACACATACTGAAAGCAGGCTCACAACACAGGAGCTTGGAGAAGATGCTTTCGGACCACAAGTTACATAGAGAGAACAACAACTGACGACCATGCACTGCAATATTCCAGCGTTCAAGTGAAGTGTCACATGCCTGTATATGTTTATGTTATTGTTGGATATACTGGTATAGAAACTTCTCTCATAGGCGTCCTTTTACTTTATGAAAAGATACAGAGAAATAGGCTACAAAAACTTCAAGACTATTCAGCTGAGCTTGCACATCTGTACGTGAGACTATTTCGTTTTCAGTGATAGCTCCTGTCCCACAGTCACTAATGTCCGAACTGTTTCCTAAGCCTATTTGTGCTCTTTCCAAAACGATGACTTAGACCTCTGAATCTGCGTGCTGCGTCGGTTAACTATGTACCTTTTTTAGAGCAGAGAATTACTGTCCAAGAGAGACGCACCGGTTCAGGAAAGGTGAAAAACAAGTACAGTAACTTTGTGACTTCTGGTAAGTGTACTCAAATTTGAAAGGGGTGAAGTATCTGAGCAGACCCCAAACGACGACAACCCATCCACCCTACCTGAATACCTATTTATGCCTCTGCAGTTCTTTTTTATGTCTTCGCCACTTTTCAGTTTCTTGACCTTTTTACACAGTCAGTAGGAACCCTTGCACGGAAATCAGTACGTCGCAAGTCCTGTACCTATATAAAGAATACAAACATCCATGCCTCGAGTGCGATTCGAACCCACGATCCCAGCGTTCGAGCGAGCTAAGACAGTTCATGCCTTAGACCGTGCGGCCACTTTGATCCGCCACCCCAATCACCATGACATAAAAATTCTTCCGGCCAATAAATAACGGAGAATTCGAGTTTTCAGAAGAATAAAATTAAAACACCGACCCTATAATTTCAACAACTAGTGAGGGAAAGCCAGAAACGTTTCATAATGGTGTTTCACATTTCAGGATATTAGAACTGAAGTGAACTTTAGTTAGAGTTTTGGAGAACCACCTGGTCAACTGTCCCTCCATAGGGTGGCCTAATTCACGTCAGAGTCGGCGATAATACGTTTTTCGATTGTTATTAATCTTTGTCATTTCCTGCCTCCTAGCCGAAAATTCTGAGTGAAAGCATCTCGTTTTAGACCATTTTGGATAAGAAAGTGTATGAGACAAATGTTTACCTACACGGACTTTACTATGTTTCATTTAAATACTTCTCTACTCAGACACTCG
>NW_019720956.1:0-932 GCF_002891405.2 Cryptotermes secundus | reverse complement strand
TTACCTGATTCTGCGACTCTATCAGTTGCTAGAACGTGATAAATGATGCTCTGGAAAGGATTTGCAAGGAAGCGGCTGTGGCTAAATCGAGATAGATCTCGCCATTAACCAGAGGAAGGTAGTGATAAAAATCGCGAAACACCTCACTGAATACAGCCAGTATAGAATACGAACCAAGGGCGTCACCGCTATGCAAACCTGCTCGGTAAATAAAGGTAAGGTAAATTTGTCCCTGTATTTAATTAATTAAGCACTGCCATAAAGACACGGGGAATGGAGGTATAGCTCCATCGTTCTTGACCTTAGCAGTAGATGGACGAGAGTGGTCAGCTTCTAGTTCCATACGCTTTACCCTACTGGGAAACCACCCGGAGTGCGCTGGATCGGAGGTCGGGTGGACTTCAGAGATGGTCTTGGCATTGTGGAGAAGAAAATAACTTTGCAATGCTGGGAATCGAAACCCGGCCGTCCAGCCCGTAACCCGTCGCTATACCGACTGAGCCATCCCAACCCCAACTCAGAGGACAGTGATATGCTGGATGGCTCTAATATTGACTGAGCTGCGTGATAATCGTCCGACAATGTTTCCTGATGAAGGCAGTCCTGTACCGTCTGTCCAACACCTGTCGCTCTTGTTATGCACAGTAGAATGTCTGAGTAGAGGGCGGCGGTGTGACGTAATCATGCTGCTGTTATCACCATTCACTTGCACCGTACTTAGCTAAGTGTGAACTTAATGAGGTGGGTTATGTAATGCTGAAATTAAGCTTTCTGCACAATTAAAGTTCTGCTTATTACTAGAATGACCGCCTCTGTGGTCTAGTGGTCAGCGTTCCTGGCTACAGATCCAGAGGTCCGGGTTCGATTCCCGACATTATCAGATTTTATTCTGAGAAATAGTGGTTCTGGAACGGGGTCCACTCAGCCTCGTG
>NW_019720955.1:0-883 GCF_002891405.2 Cryptotermes secundus | reverse complement strand
GCTTAGTAGATTTGCGTTGATATCTTGAGAGTTTTGCGATCTGACTTGCTAGATTTTCGTTGCTAACGTACTCCCTTTGCTTTGCTATTTTGCTAACTTTGCGTTGCTAGCTTGATAGATATGCGTTGCTACCTTGCCTGCTTTGCGTAGCAAGCTTGCTAGCTTTGCGTAGCTTGCTTGCTTGCTTTGCGTTTCTTGCTTGCTAAATTTCCTTGGTAGTTTCCTTGCTTTCCGTTGCTAAATTCCTAGCTTGTGTTGCTAGCTTCGTAGCTTTGGGTTGCTACCTTTCTAGCTTGGCTTTGGTAGTTTGCTAGCTTTGCGTGGCTAGCTTGCTAGCTTTGCGTTGCTGAGCTTTTAAGAATGCTAGAATTGCGGTGCTATCTTGCTGGCTTTGCATTGCTAGCTTGCTAGCTTTGCGTTGATAGCTTGATAGCTTTGCGTTGCTAGCTGCTAGATTTGCGTAGCTAGCTTGCTATATAGCTATATATTCTTTGGTAACTTGCCAGCTTTGCGTTGCTAGCATGCAAGTCGGCTTTGCTAGCTTGCCAGCATTGCGTTTCTAGCTTTGCTAGATTTGCGTGGTTAGCTTCTTAGCTTTGCGTTCCTGCCTTGCTAGTTTCCGTTGCTAGCTTCCTAGTTTTGAGTTGCTAGCTTGCCAAGTTTGCGTTGCATGCTTGCTTGCTTTGCGTTTCTTGCTTCCTAGTTTTGCGTTGATAACTTGCTAGCTTGGCGTTACTAGCTTGCTAGCTTTGCGTTGCTAGCTTTCTAAATAACTAGATTTGAGTTGCTAACTTATTACGTTTTTTGCTATCTTGCTGTTTTTGCGTATCTAGATTGCTAGTTTTCGTTGCTAGCATTCTAACTATTTTTTGCTAGCTTATTA
>NW_019720954.1:0-1411 GCF_002891405.2 Cryptotermes secundus | reverse complement strand
AATTTTAGATGTAATTGAACCATCAGAGTTCGCCAAAATTCAGGATTCATTGTTCAGACAAATTTCAAGATGTGTCTCTAGTCCTCACTTTTATGAGGCTCAGTGTGCACTGTACTTCTGGAATGATGATCGATGTGGGAACTGCCCACATTCAAGCAAGTGTGACAACGCAAGCTTCATTGCTTAGCAACGACGAGTAAACAGCAGTTGCTAGGCAAGGCCCACCACAATATGGACAGTGACTGGTTTTCTATATGTCCGACTCTAGGTTACATAGGAAGATACAGTTACAGTTCTAGATTCTGCAGTTCTACAGATGTTTTCTGAGGAGGAAGTAAACTGTCAATCTATCATGGATAATTTATTGAATGAGTTATTCGTACAGTGCTTGGAATTCTAAGACTGTTCTGCATCACATCTGTGGGAAATTCCCGAGGCTACGTGCTTTCATACGCAAACAAATAAGTGACATCTTCCTTGGGTATGTATATGAGAAAGAGCATTTTAATGGTGTTGGAGAGTTATTGGAAATAATAGGAAGCATTATCAACGGCTGTGCTCTACCGCTGAAGTCAGAACTCAAGNACTCACCTCCAGGAATGTCAGCCTCCCACAACCGCCAATCAGCTCCGCCGTTTCCTAGGCATACTGAACTACTACAGGCGATTTCTGCCCCACGCAGCAGCACGCCAGGCACCGCTGCACGATGTCCTCTCCGGACCAAAAGTCAAGGGCTACCACCCCATCACTTGGACACCGGAGTTCCACAGGGCCTTTGAAGAGTGCAAGGCGAGTTTGTCACGCGCCACACTACTGCCTCACCCCGATCCATCTGCGCCACTTGCACTCGTCACAGATGCCTCCACGTCCACCATGGGTGCCGTGCTACAGCAACGCGTCAAGAACGCCTGTAAGCCCCTGGCATTCTTCTCAAGGAAACTGAACCTGGCCCAGCAGAAATACAGTGCATATGACCGGGAGCTGCTGGCCATCTATGAGGCCATAAAGCACTTTCTTCACATGCTGGAAGCGCGCCACTTCATCTTCACAGACCACAAACCTATGACCTACGCTTTCCAGCAGAAAAGGAACAAATGCTCACCAAGGCAATTCAAGCACCTGGATTTCATAGAACAATTCACGACCGACATCCGACACATCTCGGGACAGGAGAACGTTGTTGCCGACGCGCTCTCCCACGTCGAGTCCGTCACTGTGCCACTATCCTGCGACCCATTGGCCGCTACGAGGACAGGCTGCCTCTTCATAATAGACAAAGTCAGCAAACGGCGGTTCCTAGTTGACACGGGTTCGGACCTCTGTGTATACCATGGAGGCTCATACATTGACGCATGGAACGTACCAGCTATGACCTGTGTGTGGCTAATGGCACTACCATCCACACATACGG
>NW_019720953.1:0-1619 GCF_002891405.2 Cryptotermes secundus | reverse complement strand
TTCTAACTTGCTAGGTTTCATTTGCTAGCTTGCTAGTTTTCTTTTGTAGTTTGCTAACTTTGCTTTCCTAGCTTGCTAGCATTTCGTTGCTTGCTTGCTTGCTTGATTTGATTTTCTTGCTTGCTACCTTTGCGTTGTTAGCTTGCTAGCTTTGCGTTGTATAGATTGCTATGTTTGCTTTGCTAGCTTGCTAGCATTGCGTTTCTAGCTTGCTAGCAATCCGTTGCTAGCTTGGTAGATTGCTAGGTTTGCGTTGCTAGATTGCTATGTTTGCTTTGTTATCTTGCTATCTTTGCGTTTCTAGGTTGCTAGCTTTCCGTTGCTAGCTTGGTAGAGTGCTAGACTTGCGATGATAGCTTGCTAATTTTTACGTTCGTAGCTTGCTAGCTTTGCTTTGCTAGCTTGCAAGGTTTGCTTTGCTAGCTTGCCAGGTCTGAATTGCTAGCTTGCCTGCTATGCGTTTCCAGCTTGCTAGCTTTGCGTTTCAAGCTTGCTAGATTTCCTTTGCAAGATTCCTAGCTTGCTTGCTTCTCGTTGCTAGCTTGCTAGCTTTGCGGTTCTAGCTTGGTAGCTTTGCGTTGCTAGCTTGCTAAGTTTGCGTTGCAAGCTTGCCTTCTTGACGTTGCTATCTTGCAATATTTGCGTTGCTAGCTTGTCAGGTTATCGTTGCTAGCTTGCTAGATTGCTAGATTTGCGTTGCTAGCTTGCTACCTTTGAGTTGCAATCTTACTAGCCATTCGTTGCTAGCATGCTAGCTTTGCGATTCTAGCTGGCTAACTTTGCGTTGCTATCGACCTAATTTTCCGTTGCTAGCTTGCTAGCTTTGCTTTGCTAACTTGCTAGCTTGCCAGCTTTGCGTTTCATCTTGCTAGTTTTGCGTTGATAACTTCGAAGCTTAGCGTTGCTAGCTTGCTAACTTTGCGTTGTTAGCTTGCTAACTTTGCGTTCTAGATTGCTATTTATGAAATGCTAGCTTGCTCTCTTTGCTTTGCTATCTTGCTAGCTTTGCGTTGCCCTCTTGCTGGCTTTCCTTTGCTAGCTTACTAGCTTTTCGTTGCTAGCTTGGTAGTTTGGCTTTGCAAGCTCGCCAGCTTGGCGTTGCTAGCTTGCCAGCTGTGCGTTGCTAGCTCGCCAGCTTTGCGTTGCTAGCTTGCTAATTTTTCGTTGCTAGCTTGCTAGCTTTGCGTTTGTAGCATGCTTGCTTTGCGTTGCTGGCTTGCTAGCTTTGCGTTTGCTAGCTTGTTAGCTTGGCTTTGCCAGCTTGTTATCTTTGCGTTCCTAGCTTGCCAGCTTTGCGTTTCAAGCTTGCCAGCTCGGCGTTGATAACTGGTCTGCTTTGCGTTTCTAGATTGCAAGCTCTTCTTTTCTAGCTTGCTAGCTTTTCTTTGCTTGCTTGCTTGTTTGAGTTTCTTGCTTGCTATCCTTGCGTGATTAGCTTGCTAGCTTTGCGTTGCTAGAGTGATAGGTTTGCTTGGCTAGCTTTATAACTTTACGTTGCTTGCTTGCTTCTTTGCGTATTTTGCTTGCTAGAATTGCGTGGCTAGCTTGCTAGCGTTTCGTTGCTACCTTCCTACCTTTGCGTTGCTAGCTTTATAGCTTTGCGTTGCTTGCTTGCTAGC
>NW_019720952.1:0-375 GCF_002891405.2 Cryptotermes secundus | reverse complement strand
GCGTGACTTGACGTAATATGACGTGATGAGATTTGGGTGTGGTGTGGTGACGTGATTTGCCGTGACATGGAGTCATTTAACGTGACATGACCTGCCGTGACTTGGCGTGACTTCGCGTGGCTTGACGTAATATTACGTGAGGCGAGGTGGGTGAGATGAGGTCAGGTGTGTTGAGGTGAAGAGACGTGACATGACGTTACGTGACGTGATTTGACGTGACTTGGCGTCATTTAAAGTGACTTGACGTGACTTGGTGTGATTTGACGTGACTTGACGAGAGTTCACGTGATGCGAGGCGAGACGGGGCGAGGAGAGGTGAGGCGAGGCTAGGCTAGGCTACGCTAGGCTAGGCTGGGTTGGGTTAGGTTAGGTTAG
>NW_019720951.1:109-845 GCF_002891405.2 Cryptotermes secundus | reverse complement strand
CTAGCAAGCTAGCAACGCATATCTAGCAAGCTAGCAAGCTATCAAAGGAAATCTAGCAAGCTAGCAACGCAAACCTAGCAAGCTAGATACGCAAAGCAAGCAAGCAAGTAACGCAAAGCTAGCAAGATAGCAACGCAAAGCTAGCAAGCTAGCAACTTAAAGCTATCAAACTAGGAAGGGAAAGTTAGCAAGGTAGCAACGCAAACCTGGCAAACTAGCAACGCAAACTGGCAAGCCAGCAACGCAAACCTAGCAAGCTAGCAACGCAAAGCTGGCAAGCTAGCAACGCAAAGCTGGCAAGCTAGCAACGCAAAGCTGGCAAGCTAGCAACGCAAAGCTGGCAAGCTAGCAACGCAAAGCTGGCAAGCTAGCAACGCAAAGCTGGCAAGCTAGCAACGCAAAGCTGGCAAGCTAGCAACGCAAAGCTGGCAAGCTAGCAACGCAAAGCTGGCAAGCTAGCAACGCAAAGCTACCAAGCTAGCAACGCAAAACTAGCAAGCTAGACACGAAAAGCAAGCTAGATAGCAACACAAATCTAACAAGATAGCTACGCAAAGCTACCAAGCTAGCCACGCAAATCTAGCAAGCTAGCAACGCAAAGCTGGCAAGCTAGCAACTCAACCTGGCAAGGTAGCAACGCAAAGCTGTATAGATAGCAACGCAAAACTGGCAAGCTAGCAACACAAACCTAGCAAGCTTGCAAGGTAGCAACGCAAAGCTAACAAGAACGCAAATC
>NW_019720951.1:0-104 GCF_002891405.2 Cryptotermes secundus | reverse complement strand
GCTAACAACGCAAAGCTAGCAAGAAAGCAAAGCAAACCTAGCAAGTTAGAACGCAAAGTTAGAATGTTAGCAACGCAAAGCTGCCAAGCTAGCAACGCAAATCT
>NW_019720950.1:962-1048 GCF_002891405.2 Cryptotermes secundus | reverse complement strand
TATCTTACTGATTTCTAAAAGCCATTTTGATGGTAAGTCGAGAGGAGGATTCTCCCCCATCGGTAGCTGAAGTGTACATATTTCTT
>NW_019720950.1:0-850 GCF_002891405.2 Cryptotermes secundus | reverse complement strand
TTACATACATAAGTACAGGCAATTTTAGCTTAAAAATTAATATAACTTAATTTTACATCATTCTCTATTTACATTGAAGTATTCATCTAAAGAGTAGAAGGAATGAGCATGTAGATAATTCTTTAACTCTGATTTAAACGTTTTAGTATCATTCCCCAAGTTGTTAATACTTTGTGTCAGATTGTTGAACACTTTTATGCCAGTAAAATATACTCCTTTTTGATATACTGATAAAGTTGATGAGGGTAGGTGGAAGTTATATTTTTGTCTAGTATTCATGTTATAGACATCAGAATTTAATTTGAATTTATCTTTGTTGTAAACAACAAATAAGAGAAGCGATAATATGTATTGCGATTGAAGAGGTAGAATTTTTAATTTCTTAAATAATTCTCTACATGAATCTCTACTTCTACATCCTGTAATGATTCTAATTATATTCTTTTGTATTTTAAAAATTATTACACTATGTGAAGAGTTCCCCCAAAATATTAATCCATAGTTCATAATAGAATGAAAGTAGGCATGGTAAACCATCTTCAATGTTTCCTGTGACATAAAAGGCTTAATTGATCTCATCGCATAGCAAGCTGCATTTAATTTAGGTATAATTTGTTCAATATGTATTTTCCAAGACAGTGTACTGTCTACATGTATTCCAAGGAATTTTGTATCAAGTACTTTACAGAATAATTTGTTGGCATAACTGATGTCCAGATCAATTTTGTGGTTGTTTTTAGTTGTGAATGATATGTAATGGGTTTTATCAAAATTTAATGAGAGTAAATTGATAAATGATATTATAATAAAACTCCGTCTCAAGTGCAAACAATATATTTTGTGTCTTTGA
>NW_019720949.1:0-571 GCF_002891405.2 Cryptotermes secundus | reverse complement strand
TTTACTTCTAGACCAACCTCCTTACTTGCGTCAGTTAAAGTCTGTATGTTTCTCTTTATGGTATCTACATTATCACCAGTANGTAGATTCACATCATCAGAACAGACCAACAGCTGATGTGTCCCGTTTAATTTCAGTCCCACCCGGTTTTCCTGAACTTTCCTAATTTCATATTCTAAAGCAAAGTTGAAAAGGATTGGCCATAAAGCATCTCCTTGTCTTAGACAGCGGTGTGTGTGTGTAGCAAAACCAAATATTAACACAGTAATATTAGTTTTATTTACTGATAGATTGTTGTGTTGACGGCCATATTAATACCGCCTTAGGAGACAGACAGACTCAATAATACAAACAACTGCTTTACTTCGCGAATATGTCTCTTATCGAGTTCATGGAATTCTGGCAACCATATCTGAGAAGCCAGTAATTTTCATACCCACGCATTGATAGCCCTAAATGTCTTGCAGTTTTTGCATATTGCCGCTGTGTCTGTGTATCTGAGTAAAGCTGACTCTTGGAAGAAACGTTGAGCTATCATTCAGTACGATACGCCCTTCTTTCTGCTACAGAG
>NW_019720948.1:0-315 GCF_002891405.2 Cryptotermes secundus | reverse complement strand
CAATGCTGGCAAGCTAGAAAAGAAAATCAAGCAAGCTAGCAACGCAAAGATAGCAAGAGAGCAACGCAAAGATAGCAAGTTACCAAACGCAAACCTAGCAAACTAGCAAGCTAGCAAAGAAAGGAAGTTAGCAAAATGCAAATCTAGCAATGTAGCATGCTAGCAACTCAAAGCTAGCAAGCTAGCAACGCCAAGCGAACAAGTGAGCATCGCCAAGCTAGCAAGGAAGCAACGCAAAGCTAGCAAGCTATCAACGAAATATTAGCAAGGTAGCAAATTAAAGTAAGCAAGCTAGCAACGCAAACCTAGCAATCG
>NW_019720947.1:0-7372 GCF_002891405.2 Cryptotermes secundus | reverse complement strand
CATGAACTAGTACTTCTGATCACTCCAGATATATCTGCACCACAGTACACTCGCGCTTAGATTCTCACATGGCGACCTCCTATATTCTTCTGTACTCTGTTCGCGTGCTTCTCTTGAGAACTGACTTCTTAGTCAAAGCCAAGTTAAAGTCACATTGAGACTGACGGTCGGTTGGTCGGTCGGTCGGTCAGTCAGTCAGTCGTTCGTTCGGTCGGTCAGTCAGTCAGTCTTGGTGTCGAGCTCAATCTGGGGCTCATGACCAGGTATTTATTACTGTTTGACAGTTTAGGTATTGATATTTTCGGGCGCCCTCTCTGATGGAAGGACGGGTCTATCTTTTGTCAGAGTCACTGTCTCTAGTAGTAAACCATTTCTCATGATGTAAAGGATATTTACATTTTACATGTTAAACATACAAATACAAACAAACTCAGTGGTTTTAGACCGCAAGCGAACTAAACCGACCGAGAGACCGAAGCTTGTCGACAAAATTAATGCCAACTTTTGCGGATATAGGGTGTCGCGAGGCCAGTGCAACAAATCCCCACGGACATTATTTTCGTTTTTCTGGACCGGAGGCGCTATTTCCTTCCAAAATCTTCTCAATTACCCACACGAGGCTGAGTGCACCCCGATCCAGAACAACTTTTCATAAATTCTGGTAGCACGGAGAATCGAACCGGGACGTTGGATCTGTAGGCAGGAACTCTAACCAATAGACCACAGAGGCGGGTCCCTAAACATGATAATAAATGTATACAGGGCCTCTGTCAGTACAGCAGGTCATGGCCTATTTCTAGTAGCTTCAGCTACAACTGCAGTCTGGTCACTTGAACGGCCGTATGCTTGACCGCCGACAAGTTTAAACCTTTTATATTTTCCATGTCGGGGTTCGCTTTATCTAATATTGAGAACATTTTCGTTATCACGATTTTGTATGACTTCCCCTTGTTGCCTGCATAATTTTGTTACATAATATATGTACGGAATTCTGAAAGCCAGGTATAAAACGCGATTTCAATTGCCTGACTTCTTAAGTTAAAGTCAAATTCATATTGCGCCTGACGGTCAGGCAGTCAGTATATCCTGGTATCGAGCCCCATCTGGGGCCTATGACTAGATATTTATTACTGTTTGATACTTATAGTTTTGTTTTTGTGGGGCGCCCTCTATAACGAGAGGACAGATCTGTCTTTTGTACATGCTGCTGGTCCTTGCCAGCGTAGTCTTTCTCGGGACCGAGTCCCTATGGACTCCTGACCATATAAATGGATTGCCAAATTCACATTTAGACTAACGGTCAGTCAGTCTGTTTCAAAGTCACATTGCGACTGGCGGTGGGTCATTCTATCTTGGTGTCGAGCCCAAACTTGGGCTCATGACAAGATGTTTCTTCTTATATGAAAGTTATTGTCCTACTCATTTGGGGAGCCCTCTCTGACGAGAGGTCGTGTCTGTCATGTCACACATAGCATGCACTAAAGTCCATTGTCAGTATTTACATATATTTACAAACATTTACTCTTACTTTATAATTCTATGTACAATATATATTGTACATTGCCTCTATAAGTCCAGGGTCAGTACAGCAGTAATATCAGTCTGTCTGAATTCCAGTTTCTACAATAAACCCTCAATCGGACAGGAGGAAAACGCAGCTAGACCTCTGTTGCGTAATCGCCGTGCTTACAGAGGCATTGCTTGGCAACGCTGCCAAGAGATGTTTACTGCAACGCTGCGTAGCAACCAGCGCGATGCGGCAGGGAACAACACGGCCCGACTCAGCCCGGAGAAAACACCTATTTCCTTATTGTTGCATAATAGCGATGTTAACAGATTTCTGTGCCGCAAGGATTCCTGCGTGGCGTAAACACGCCACTATACAGGTGTCCCAGGTGTTTAGTGCCATTCTTCAGGAGCGTACTCAGGATTTCCTACAGAACAACTTTGAAATAGGAACCCATGTCCGTAAACGTAAAATAGCAGCGCTAGGGCGGCATTTAATATCATTTTGTTTAAACTTGGCGCCTCAATGCCGAAGAGCATGCACAGACATATTACTCCCTCCAAACTCTTAAGACTCATCTGCTAGAGTAGATGTCGGAATTTGCGACCTCCATTTCCAAAGCATGCGTTACAGCGTCGAAAGAAATTTTGGCGCACCCTTTCATATATTCCAAGTGTCTCACGGATCACGTCACATGCAACAGTATTCTGGCCAACAGCTCGAATTCATTATCAGCAGGCGTGTCGTAGACGAGGCTTTTCACGTAGCTCCAGACGAAATAATCCAGAGGTGTCAAGCCTGGGGATCGGGGTGCCCAAGGCACTGGGCCTCCTCTTCCTATCCATCGACCATGTAAAGCAGCATCCAGGTAGTCATTTCATTTCATTTCATTTCATTTATTTCGTATCCATGGATCATTATACATGATATAAGACATGTCATTCTTGTGTAGTTATGGTATAACTATTGGGGGGGCTGCATGTGAAGCATGCAGTGCTCGTGATACAATGCTGAAGTGTGCCGGCGCTCCGTCATGCCGTGTCCATGTCTGCCTGCGCACAATCAGTGGCACGTCTTCTATCAAAATCGGAAGGATACGATCCAGGAACACCTTATAAAAGGACCCATTGAGTCGCGGTGGTAGGAGCAAAGGCCCAATCAAGTGATCGCCAATGATGCCGCACAGACACTGACAGGAAATTGCGCCGGATGGTAACCAACTACAGTAACGTTGGGGTTTCCGTCAGCCCAAACGTGGCTGTTTCCACAGTTGACCCAGCCATTCCTTGTAAACTACATATCGCCTGTGAAGAACACGTGATTCAGGAAGTTGGGCTGATGTAATAACAGGTTCAGTATCCACTGACAAAACTGAACTCGTGGTACGAAGACAGCTGGACCTACGCCGTGTACTCGCGTTGGATGATACGGATAAAGCTGTTGGCCGTGCAGGATCCTCCAAACACTTGATTTTGATGTCCCCACAATCTTGGCAAAGGCACGAGTGCTGGGGGATGGCTGTTCCTCTATGCAATACAGTTGGACATTGAGGGGCCAAGTTTAAACAAAATGATATTAAATGCCGCCCTGGCGCTGCTACTTTACGTTTGCGAACATGGGTTCATATTTCAAAGTTATTCTATACGGAACCCTCAATACGCTCCTAAAGTATGGCACCAAACTCCTGGGACATTCTGTATACTGCTCCTTGTCAGTGTTATGGAGCAGCTGCTGCATAGTCTCGTTCCATTTTAAGAGACTATGTTAAGGGTGCTACTTTTCTCTTTCATATTTATTCTCTGAATCCTACAATCATTAAACACCGTATTATTCCTTTCCTAGCTAGGACAACTCGTATTCTAAGTAAATACATTCACTCACATACTATATAAGTCGGGAACGCCAAATGCGTTGTACAACGCACGCAGCCAAAGAAGGTCACCTCACAAGACACAGTATATACAAAATATAGGAAGAAAGACACATAGTGGAAGAATAATATAATACGCGAGTTTGAAATAAGACATATATAAGATGATAAATCTTAACAAATTTTAATATATATAAATTTTATTATAGTACATGAATATACATTTTAAATCATTTTATAAACGACACATGATGGCGATCAGTGCAATAGTTTAACGTAAATAACACACCTGAGGATGGCGCAGTGATACCGAAACATGTAGTGAAGTGACATGTAAGATTGTATGCACTAGAAGACGGTCAATACATACATATCATGTAGGAGCTGAGTGTTTAGAAAAAATGGCAACCTCAACATCTCACGAAACTATGGCCTTAAACGGCCTCCTGCAGGGGTACCTTTCCTTTTTCTTATTTATTTTACTTGCTCTTACGCAGTCCAACACGTTTACTTATGTACTGAAACATTACTTCCGATGCCTGTCATTACAACACAACATATATGAGCCAAGAAAAGTAATCAAAACACCGATTTGTTAAATTATTTCTCTATCAGGTACAGTCTAAGTATTACTTGGGTACTTTCCACGAAAGGCTAATACTTTAGTTTTGGGTGCATATTAAAATTATATTCTACTGCTCATTTGTTTAGAAAAGGTATTTCTTAAATATTACTTAACTCCCAAACGCGAATTGTCGCAAATGATCCTACACCGTGTCTATAAAACAATCCATTATGCACTTCTTTTGCCTAAAAATATCAATTTGTGACCCAAACAACAGTAGTGACAAATGTTAGCCTTTTCTACGGTTTAAAAATTTAATTTATGCTTTTGAATCCGTATATGAAACATTTTTAATTTAATCAAATGTAATGCAGTTTCAAAAATTTACAGTATCACTGAATTATATACCGTAGAACCTGACGAACTCTTCATTAAACTTGACGAAAGCTTCCACACACCTTGTCATAGGAATATACTGTAGCGTGTCCAGAGTCGCTACGAGGTGACGTAACAGTAAACAATTTAGAAGCGAATCAGTTACTGCAAGCGCAGCAGAGGTACGCGACACCTCTGCCGGCAAAGTGATGTCACGTAACAGTAGGAGAGCTGCTGGAAGCGGTGTTGCCACGCTGGCCGGCAGCAGGACGAGACAGAGACGCTGCAGGCGAACAGGTGATTACATCAACAGAGGGGCACTGTCGTCTGTTCAACAATTTTAGTTTACACTTGGAATTGAAGGATTACGAATACTTCATCAAATTACTTGACGACTGAAAGAATAGTGGAGTTACAAGAGGCAGCCACTACAACGTAACGCGCGGCAACGTTACCGGGTCAACAGATACCAAGACAGTTGCTGGGCGACAGCACGGTAAACAGGCCACGCAACTGTACTGGACACCGTGACGCGGTGTTTTCAGTTTTGTCCGGCCCGAAAATACATCAGAGCAACGGGACACAGCGCCTGGTATAGACGTTCGCGAGAAAGCAAGGACAAGAGAACGGACGCAGAGGAATATTCACTTTTCAATGGACTGTAGAAAGTTAATCCGTTTAATTTACCAGCGGAGGGGATTGTGGGACCGGCAAAATCCACTGAACCGCAGTCTATATGCACAAAGCATACTCTGGGAAGAAGTGGCTCAACAGTTAAACTCCACAAGTGATGAAGTAAAGGCCATGTGGCAAACACTTCGACATAGTTTCAGAAAAATCATCAGAAGAAATCAGATGAGAGGATGTGGTGTTAACGATATGAAATTCGTCGACTATAAATCAATGCAACAATTTATAAACCTTTACTTCCTGAAGAGCCAGTACACACCCAGTGAGAGTAGTGGTCATATTCCCCCAAAAGAAAAATTTTCAGGGGTTGTCCAAACGGACACAAAAGAGGAGAAGTTGCTAAGTTCACAACATTGTTTCAAGGGACCTCGCCGTGAAAAGGCGCAGATATTATACCATGTGAGTAAAGCAGAGATTCCGCCCACAGAAAATAATAATTTAAAGGATCATGTAAGAGAAAAACGCGATCCAGAGCCACAAACTTCACATCGCGATTTTAAAGGGCCTCGTCATGGAAAAGAAATTTCATCGCATTTGAATGTAGCGGACATTCGGCCCAGAGAAAAGATTTTACGGGATGACCAAACAGAACCACAAGATGGAAATTTACGAAGTTCACAACATAATTCTACGGGACACGTTCATGAAAAAGATCAGATTTCATCCTTTGAGGCTACAAAGGACATTAGGTCCAGTCAAAACAAGAAATTAAGGGATGACCAAGTGAATATTCCACCCAAAGAGAAGAAGACATCAAACGATGATCAAACAGACCCACAACACGGAATTTTTGGAGGATCACAACATAGTTCTAAAGGACACGGTCATGAAAAAGAGCAGATTCCATCCCATGTGAATACAACAGACATGCGGCACCGAAAAAAGAAAAATTTACGAGATGTCCAAAAGGACCCAAAACAAGAAACACTACAAACTTCACAACATAATTTTAAAGAGCCCCGTCATGAAAAACTGCATATTTCATCGCATATCAGTACAAAGGACAATCCGCCTAGAGAAGAAAAGATTTCAAGAGCTGGCCAGAAGGCCACAAAAGATGGAGGGATAGATACTTCAAAATTAGGTTGTTCCGGCAATGAAATTAGATGCAGTGAAAAAGTGCCGACGAAACGATCTAGTGACGATTTACTACAGTTCTCCGACAATTCAATATCATCACATATCAAACACCTCAGCCTTGGGAATCACGAGTTTGCTTTCCATGCGCGTAAAAACGACCATCTACCTGAAGAAAGGAATGATACCTGGCATATCCAGATAGACAGTGTACCCGAAGAATTAGTAATTTCAGAAGTCGGTCGTTCCGAGAAAGAGCATACGCTGGGTGCCAAACTGCCAAGAAGAAACGAGGGCACTGGTAATGAGGAATCCTCCACGGATCCCAAGTTACCACACCTTACACGTTTGTGCCGCGAGAAGGAACAGTTCAAGACCCACGCGAGTAGCAATAATGTTACACCTAGAAAGAGAAAGGGTTTCTGCGACATCCAAACAGATACACCAGATGGAGGGGGAGAAACGTCACGACACAATGCTGCTACAAAGAAGCGTAAGACAAATATAGAAGTGCCGACAATAACTTGTGATCCTGGTCTGGATTTCTCAGTCGATTCAACCTCACCAAGACTCACGTGTCTCTCCTTCAAGAAAGGCAACTTCTTATCCCATGCAACAAATCAGGACATTTCGCCTAAGGAAGAGAAGACGTTGAAACCTGACCTAACCGACTCGGTACATGGCGGTCCAGAAAGTTCACAATTCGGTGGATCTGGAAAAAATTGTACGGCTGGTGAAGAAGTGCCGGAAAGAACTGGTGATGTGTGTCTGGAATTCTCCAACAGTTCAGCCATGACGAAACGTAAACATTTCCGCCTTCAGAAACATCAGATGAAAACCCATGAGGGTAGGGGTGACATAACGCCACAAAAATACAGGAATTCAAGGTTCCACCAGACAGTCATACGAGAAGAAAATGTAGAAAGTGCAATATTGAGTAAATTCAATGGTGTTCCTGCGGATACCATGGACACTGACACTTCCGGTCCTCTCCCTCCTAACGAACAGCAAACTACTTTGAGCATTGACTCGGGTACGACCAACCAAGCCACAAGGTGTAAGTATGAAACTGATGTCGGCAGCGCCCCACCAGAAATACAGAGACCAATACTGAAAGTAAGTGAGGACGGCTACAAAGCATGCGACGACGGTATCAGTCTCTTCTACAGTTTGATCCCACATATACAGGGGCTCTCACCTGCGAGGAAACTGTTGCTTCAGATGAAAACCCTGGAATTAATTTATAACTTTGTATATAAAGAAGCACTTTAAATTCAACAATAGACTA
>NW_019720946.1:347-8863 GCF_002891405.2 Cryptotermes secundus | reverse complement strand
TCATCATTATATGCAATACATCCCTTCTAGACCCCTATACAACATAAGTTCTGGATTGACCAAGCTACTAAGGAAATTCAAATGAAAATGTCCCATGTCATCTCCATAATTTGAAAATTGTTTGTCTTGATAGGTTGAGTCCATGATTGCATCTTCTAGTGAATAAGCCTTCTAAGGATAATTTGAAAAAAAATATTCCGAAGGACTCTTAATCAGTGGACCCTATTCTGTCACCAACTGCTACAATAAAGAATCCAAATGTAGAAGTGTTGTGCTAACAGACAATACTATGACAACCGATCTCTCCCAAAGTGCTAGCCAAAGGATTTAAGAAGCATATGATGTAGTGTGTAGAAGGGAGGTTGGGGAAGCTCTTAGGAAAGATGGCAGTGAATATGAGAGTATGAGCAGCGAATCCGAAACAGAAAATTGGAATTGTTAAGACAAACGAAGCTGGGACAGACGACAGGAATGGTGAACTGGTGATGCTGAATTTTGCATTTTTTAATTCCTATCTCAAGCCAGGAAAGTCATCATCTGAGTACTAAGTAATAACATGGTGGACAACTTTAGTTGACCCCAAGCAGTCAGGCCACTGCAGGGTCGATGTGTGCAACTGAACTACTAGTACCATTCAGACCAACCCCATCCTTAACACTAGAGCCAGAACCCTTTGCACTGAGGCCTTTCTAATATCTATCTGCTTTAACTAAGCGAAGCGGTAGATCTTTCCATACAGGCCCAAATGTGGTATCTAGCTTTTGTAACTGTCCAGTTTATGGGAAGGTCAATTGATGTTTTGTGTATGGTTAAGATTTTGTGAAATTCCTCACTTTCGCCTCACAATTTGAAATTTTCCCCCTGAGACAAGCAGCAAGTGGCTTGGGTCAAGCTTGAAGCCAGCTGCCCATTCGTAAATCAGTCAATTTAATGCGTAAAACAAGGCCGAGTTCTTTAGAAATTCTAAACTTGACAGGGCAAGTCATAAATTTAGCAGCGTCGTTTCCTGCTACCCGAAAATCTCAGTTTGACAGCCACGCAGCAAGTGGCAAATTTCACCCCTAAACTGTACACTAGTGGATATTCGCTTTCCTAATTGGAGGAGAATGATAAGCCACCTCCCAGTCTGCCCGGTCCAGCCAATCATCGTCTGAAGGGGGGGGGGGTCCTTTGCCCGAATTGTGAGTAACCAGGGCAAGTACTTACCAGTCAGAGGGTGCTTGGCAAAGAGTCTTGGAAAGTTACGTTCACCGGGGGTACAGGTGTGCTGATCCCCGTAAAGACGCCGGTGGTAACTATTAAGTGTGCGTCCCCAGAACAGTAAGCCTACGTCCACGAATTTGTGAAGGGTACCAATACGGGCTGTTTCTATCCAATTAGTGTAAATTAAATAAAGACCCCATACAGTTAATCGGTGTTGAGGTTACTTCCCTACACCTAAGCCCCACTAATCACCCAAGTCGTGGCCTGTCAACACGCCCTGAGAGGAGTCGGATTGCTCTACCGAGACTAGCAGAACCGAAGAAGGACGGTTACAGGGTAAGTGTGGCGCCCAACGCGACGGCCGATATCGCGACAAGGGTGACTAGAGGCAGTGAGGAGCCAGCGGAAACAATCAGTGGTTAAGTGCCAGCACAAAAGTGTGAAAAAAAGGGCAGCGGACCTACCTACGAACGCCACAGCAGCGCAGACGACCGCCACTGCAGCTGTCAGGGACCACACCGCAGGGGCCAAGAGGAAGTACGGACGGAGTCGCAACCTAGCTTCCAGAGCGCGGAGGGCCGCCCAACACAACAACATCGAACACGCAACACCAAGGTTAGTCAAGTGACACACATGGCCAGCCGAACGCTTCGGAACCGGGTTATAGAAGTGGAGCAGGCTGATAGTGAGAACATGTCGGGGGTATTTTCTGCAGACCTGTCGTGTGACCAGGGGGATTGTGTTGAAATAGAGGGGTCAAGTGTAGCAGTAGAAAGTCTGGATGAATTAGGAGACCAGGTTAGGAACACGATGGAAGTGACGATACAAGCCCAGAGTGAAAATATTGCAGCCGACTCCCCCGCTGTACCGAGTTATTTACAAGACTTATTCGCCAGCATGATTGCATCGATGAAGACTGGGAACGAAGAACTGGCCAGTAAGTTAGAGGAGAAACTAAAGGAGAGTAATAAGGAACTGCAGAGTAGAGTAGAGGAGAAATTAAGGGAGAGTAATGATCAGATGAGAGAGGAGATCCGGAGGGAAAACGAGAAACTGGTAGAGCAGTTTCGACTAGAAAATCAAAAACTCAGCCAAGAATTTTCAAGGAAACTTCAGGCCGAAACTTCTAAAGTGTCTCGCCAGGTTAGGCAACTACAGGGTGACACGGAAAGGGAATTACAAATGGTGCAGGAGAAGCTTCAGGGAATCAGTTCGGAGTTCGAGACCCGGCTGGAACAGCAATCCCGGAGCAACCAGGAGTTGACTGGTGAACTCTCCGGCAAAGTTCTGGAAGTCAGGACGGAGGTAGATTTAATTGGCGATCAGGTAATTCACCTGGCTAATGATATAGAAATATTAAAGGGCGACCTGGTAAAACGTGCAGAGGACTTAGAAAAACGGCAGGGGGAGAGCACCGCACAGCTAAACAAAGCGGCAGAAACCGAAAAACTTGGGATCGAACGCAAGTTCGAGCTATTAAATTCCGCGATTGATAAACTGAAGGACAAGCTTGCCGGAGCGACTCCCATGACTTGTGGTACAGAAGTAACACAAATCAGGGAAGTGACGAACGCTGTTCATGGCTCTCCCACTCCACCGCCCACTGCTAATATGGCTAGAATAGAAAATGTACAATGCAGTTGTAATTCGAATTCATGTTCTGTGTGTGTGAATGGGGTTGCTGTGTGTGAGAGTACTATAGAGCCTGTACGCCATCACTCAGCGAACAATTATTTGAGTTGCGCTGACTTCCCGTTGCCTCAGTTCGACGATAGCTCGGAGGTTAACCCGATATTTCATCTAAATCAGCTGGATGAATTCATGAGGCTCAGGAGTGTGCCTAAGCCCCTCCAGCTATCACTAGCCTTCAAATCTATAGTGGGTGCTGTAGGCAAACAGTGGGTAGCCACTGTAGCCCGAAACCTGAGTGATTATGAGCAATTTAAGGTAGCATTTTCCGGTAACTATTGGTCAAAGTTAAAGCAAAGCCTAGTCCGTTGCAGTTTGTATCAAGACAGGTTAAATCCAAGGTCTGGTTTATCTCTCTCCAGCCATTTCCTAAAGTACGCTACCATGGCCTCTTACTTGGAACCCAGGCCTTCTGACACAGAAGTCATTGAGGCGGTCAGACATCACTTTCCAGTAATGGTCCAGAGGGCTATGATAGGCTCCCATCTGAGTTCGGTAGGGGAGGCCTTGGACCTGTTGAAAAGGGTAGAGATGATGGAAGGAGACGGGTCATACCGAGGTTCGAACCCGGTAACCCACCAACCCGATCCGACTCCCAGAGGGAATCCGCCTAGCCGTGGGGGATATGAAAGATCACGCCCCAACCAATATTACGCGAGGCGAGTACAGTACGACCGCCGGAACGATTACTGCCGCTATGACAACCGGCGTGGACACCCGACACGCGGAGGGTTCGGATCGTCCGCTAGGGATACGGAGCCGGTCAACAGCCGACCCGCTGTAGGGAACTCCTTGAACCCCCACGCTCCCACCTTCGCCGGCACTGATGGACAGCGTCGCGCTGAGGACTTGGGAAACTAGAGCAGGGAGTTGTTGAGGACCGAATGACTCTCGCCAGTAAAAACAACGAACCGACAGGTCCACCTCAAAGGCTAAGCGTCCAGGGCAAGACTGCGGTAAATGTTAATGGCCCAGAAATTTTGGATGAGGGAATCGAACCAGAGGCTACAGGGGGATTGATATTGTTCTTCATAAATTAGAACGACTTAGCTTGCTGCCCGCAAGTGAACATTTAGTTCGGGCACGTCATTTCATTTCATTTCATTCCCTTTTAGACACAGGGAGCGAGGCGAACATCTTGACCGAGAAGCTATATGATCGGCTGATAGAGGCAGGGATAGCTGTGCCCCCGCTGCCGCTAGAAAATGTAGCACTAGTCACGGCATTTGGCAGGACAAAGAGGATTAAGAAGCAGGCGCTCATAGAATTTTTTGTAGACGAGGATAGGTTTGAGGCTATTTTCTTAATATCTCCGCAGTTAATTAATTCGGCCATTTTAGGCTCATCATTCGCTAAGGAATATGGGATCACTATTGATTTTGTTACAAAATGCTTTTACTATGAGAGAGATGGAAGTAGGAACGGACATTCGTTCGATCAAAGTTCCGGGCCATTGGACGCCAAAAATGATGAGCGGGAGTCGAAGAGAGATCCTTCCCATAAATGTTTTGGTGTCACCCATGACCTGAAAACCCCAGCTGTAGACAATGACCCACTTGACTCAGCTGTTAAAGCCAGCTGTGACGCAACCCAGACAGAAGAAGGTAGAAAGGGAAAAGAATGTCTTGTTGAGGAAGAAAGTTGTATTTTGAATTGTGCTACCGTGAATGGTAGTTATGTAGGGCAGAGGACCCTGTTAAATGGCGCCGCGGGCGACCAAGAGTTATTAGTAGATGGAGAAGTGTATGAAGAAGAGTGTCCGAGGGAGATTTATGGCAGCCTGGTTGAGAGCCTATGCGAAGAAGAAACGGCTGGCCTTAAGGAAGTTAATGTAGGAAGAACAGAGAGTAACCTGCTCCAACCCACCCCTATCCAAACGTCAGAACTCGACCTCCATGACTCACGCTCGTTGAAGAAAGCGGATTTGCGTTCTCTGATCGACACGAATGACAATATGAATGAGTCCCAGAAAGAATGCTTGATCGAGTTATTGAGTAGTTATATGAGGTGTTTCACCGTCAGACCTGGCCGATGCAACATTTTTGAGTATAGATTTCAGGTAGACGAAGATAAACCCATAGTAGGATATTCTCGCCCCATCCCCTTTGCTGTCCGCCCCGCCGTTCGAGACCAGATTAAGCAAATGCTGCAGGATGGCATTTTAGAATTTAGTAATTCACCCTTCCTTAACCCTTTGTCTGTGGTTCATAAGGGAAATAAGAAAATTAGGATTTGTGTGGACGCCAGGAAGGTGAACCAGCATACCGTCCCGGATAGAGAGCGCACCCCACCTTTACAAGAGTTACTGCAAAAATTTGAAGGAGCGCAGTTCATGACCACCCTAGATTTGACCTCCGCGTATTTACAAATTCCACTGCACAGGGACTCCCGGAAGTACACTGCATTCTTGTTCGATTCTACCGTGTACCAGTACACGCGCACGCCGTACGGGTTCCGAAATTCACTATCCGCTTTTGTCAGAGCCCTGAAATTGGCCTTTGGTGGTGAGACTGATGAGTTTGTTGTGTTTTACGTTGACGATGTTTTGGTATTTTCTAAAAGTTTCGGGGAGCATCTCAGGCACTTGGAAATCGTTCTAAATAAATTGGCGAGAGCAGGCTTTACATTGAATGCGGCTAAATGCCGATTCTGCCAGAAGGAGATCAGATTTTTAGGTCATAGAATTAATAGGATGGGGGTATCAGCGGACCCGGATAGAGTTGAGGCCATTCTGAAATATCCGGCGCCGAGGAACGCGAAACAGCTACGACAATTTCTAGGGACCTGCAACTTCCACAGCCGCTTCATAGTAGGTTACGCTGAGTACGTAGCCCCCCTTCTCCCATAGCTGAAGCAGGGGATTAAGTGGAGCTAGACCGACGAGATGAAGGGCGCCTTTGAGAAACTGCGCGCAAGCTTCGCTAATAGTGTTCAGTTGGTTCACCCACGCCTTGATTTTCCGTACGCTATATACACTGATGCGAGCAAACTTGGCATTAGCTCGGTTCTTATGCAGGAAAGTGACTCAGGGGAAAAGCTGATAGTATCCTCAGCATCACGGGTGCTGTCCCCCACTGAAAGGAAGTACTCCACCTGCGAGCAAGAATTGCTGGCTGTCGTGTACGCTTTGCAGAAATACAGAGTATACATTTTCGGGCACAAAGTTACTGTCTACTCCGATAATAAGGCGTTGACGTTTTTGAGGAAATGCAGCCTAACCTCCAACAGGATCGCGCGCTGGGTCATGCAGATCCAGGAGTACGACCTCCACATAGTGCACATAAAGGGAACCGATAATTTTTTCGCAGACGCTTTAAGCCGAAATCCAGTAGGCCTTACGGAGGAAGGTCTGAACCAGCTAGTGAGACCAAAGGAAATACTCGTGTCCCCCATTAATCTGAATCTGGACCCCGACCTGAAGAAGGAACTGGGGAATTTGGCGAAACACCAACTCGAGGACCCCAAAATCTGCGAAATCATGCGGACCTTGGAGACAGGTATCCCCTCCAGGGCTGGTCAGTTCACTCTCAGGAATGAAGTTTTGTATCGTAAGGATGACAAAATGTACCCGTACTGGAGGCCAGTACTCCCAAGGGACCTAGAGTACAGGGTCATAAGTTACGTACATGCCTTATTGGGTCACCAAGGCACTGATAAGTGCATGCATCATCTGTCCTACTCGTTCTATATCAAGAACTTAGGTAGAAAGGTGCGCCGGTATGTTTCGCATTGTGACGTATGTCAGCGCGTGAAACATCCCAATCGAGCGTATGAGATCGAGACACGATCCCACTTACCCACGAAACCAGGGGAGCTGATGTCTTTGGACCTGTATGGTCCTCTGCCCACAGGGCGTGGCGGAGTCAAGTACATTCTGGTGTGCCTGGACGTGTTTTCCAAGCATGTAGCCTTATACTCCTTAAAATCGGCCACTACAAAGAGCTGCCTGAACAAGCTAAAATCACACTACTTTCCAGAAGTTACCACCCCCCAATGCATACTCAGTGACCACGGTAGCCAGTTTACGAGCCCTTCTTGGAGAAAGGCTCTCTCTGATCTAAATATTGATGTCAAATATTCCCCCATACGCCACCCCGAGAGCAACCCAGCCGAACGGGTTATGCGAGAACTTAACAAATATTTTAAGATTTACTGCCATACAGCTCAGAAAAAGTGGCCAGAGCTGGTCCCCTACATCACGAAGTGGCTGAACTCTTCAGCGAGTGGAACCACTGGGTATTCTCCCATTGAACTTATGTTCGATGAGCCAAGGCCGGATTTATTCAGGGAGATCTTGGATAAAACTTCGGAACAGCTGCCGGAGGCGGAAACCCTCGAGTCTAAAACGCTTAAAGCCTACGCGCGCATGAAGCTGCGGGCTAACGACAGGAGGAATAAACGTAAGACTGGGACAACAAAATGGAGGCCCCAGCTTAACGAGAAGATGCTCGTACGGTGCCAACCTACTTCAGATGCGGCGCAGAGCATCACCGGGAAATTCCAGCATCCCTTTGATGGTCCGTTTATCATAAGCAAATTTATACCCCCTAGTATGTACGAGGTCTCCGACAGCAAGGGAAAACTAAGAGGAATGTTTAACTTGGGCCACCTTAAGCCTTACTTGGACAGTGTGGACTAGTGTTAGTATAATGGCATACTAGTCAGGAGGGGAGTGATGATAAATTTGTAGTAAGAATGAATGAATCCAGTTAAATTTCTTGGTATCAAGAGGTAAGGCAGTTAAATCATCCGAAATTTGAGGAATCGTGTGTGGGAAGAGTTGCTCAGTAATTGCTTGCGCTGGGGTGATGGCTGTGTGAATACCAACTTTCTATGTAGGCCTGCGTGCCTTTGTATGGAAATACTTGTAAAAGGGATAACAGAGAGGGCTTGTAAATATGTAACTTTCAATCGGTTTCGGCAAGGAGTGAATGAGGAAAGGCAGGAGAAATTTTGAACTCATAGGTCTGAAAGAGAATGGGCGAGGGAGAGAGAATTAAGTTTACCCTCACCTAAATTCTAATGGTAGGAACCAACCATTGTTATGGTCAGCGTGTCACCGAAAAATATTACATACTTGTATGGGTATGTTAGGACAATGAAAATGTTAGCCTGTATGAACCGAATTGTAGGAGATGAGTTGCCAGCTAAGTATAAGACCTGGTAGTGTGAAACAAACTGTAAATCCGAGGTGACAAAGCAACTTAGGGAGTGAGGTATTGTCCAGTGAGGCCCATAAACGTGACAATGTGCTAGTGAACCAGAAGTGAACTTCAAGAAAGTGGTCAGGACAATGGTAGCGACATGAGCAACAACAGGACTGGAACGGGTAGAAACTAGAAGTGAGCCAATAAACAATTTTAGTTGTAAGATGTAAGTTTCGAAAGTCTGAGAAAATGTATTGGAGTCAAAGAAAGAGACAACAAGGCACTTTGTATTATCAGCCCTTTTAAGTATTGTCTCAATGACTGTGTGAATTTTCATTTGTTATTATAGGATTTACTGAATGGTACTGTTTGTAGGAAAGGGGACAAAAGCTACCTAAATTTTCAGATGTGTTGTACATGGTAAGCCTCTTGCTATTGCTGCCAGCGGGTGGAACATACGGTCAATTATTGTCTTTT
>NW_019720946.1:0-199 GCF_002891405.2 Cryptotermes secundus | reverse complement strand
GGAAGGTCAATTGATGTGTTGTGTATGGTTAGGGTTTTGTGAAATTCCTCACTTTCGCCTCACAATTTGAAATTTTCCCCCTGAGACAAGCAGCAAGTGGCTTGGGTCAAGCTTGAAGCCAGCTGCCCATTCATAAATCAGCCAATTTAATGTATAAAACAAGGCCGAGTTCTTTAGAAATTCTAAACTTGACAGGGCA
>NW_019720945.1:0-824 GCF_002891405.2 Cryptotermes secundus | reverse complement strand
TCCTTACCTTGGGGGGGGGGGTCTGACCTTTGACTTTACCAGCACCAGCCAAGGAGCCATGCACCTTGCCCCCCCACACCACCCTTCAGAGAAACACTGACGTCGACGCTTAAGCATTGCAGGTTGCCTACAAGATCATCCTCATTCAGAGATGAACTTCTTCCACTGGAATGCTCTCCAACTTAGGTACTTGCTTCCACAAAGCCAACAGGTGGGCAGGCCATGTAGCACGAATGCGGGAGACGAGGAATGCGTATAGGAAATTGGTGGGAAAGCCAGAAGGAAAGAAACAACTGGGAACACCAAGGCATAGGTGGTTGGACAATATTGAAATGGATCTTAGAGAGATAGGTTGGGATGATACTGATCAGATTGATCTGCCTCAGGAGAGGGACCAGTGGAGGGCTCTTGTCAACACGATTATGAACCTTCGGGTTTGTGATTTTCTCAATTCTCACTTACCACAGAATTGCGAAAAGCACAAACATCCATTTTCAGTGCCAAATTCCAAATCTCACACAGCTAGGAACTTCTGTGCTCACTGATGGCCTTGGATGCTAAATCCAGACCTCATGATATGTATTTATAGAACAAAACGGAATTACAGTAGTATATTTCATACAGTGAATTGTTTATTTTTTTCCTACATGGGAGTCGCATTCATTGGTTGACTGATCGCCCAATCGCGAAGCAGATCGGTACAATACCCTGGTTTTAATTGGCTAGCCATTTGGTTCAACTCATTGAAATCAGCAATCTAGTGCTTGTGGGTGTAGGATAAAGGTCTTGGGAACTGATAGATGTGATCCCTCTGATACTATTGC
>NW_019720944.1:0-414 GCF_002891405.2 Cryptotermes secundus | reverse complement strand
ATTTGTAATCACTCATTATACACAGGCATTTTCCCAGACCACCAACAAATTTCAATAGTAAAACCACTANATTCAAAAAAGGAGATAAGTATAGTATGACGAACTATAGGCTGATTTCATTATTATCTACTTTCTCTAAGATACTTGAGAAAGTCATGTATAGTAAGTGGCCTCCGTAGTCTAGAGGTAACGTTCCCACCTCATGACTCGTAGTACACGGGTTCAAATACCCGGCAGAGGTCGTCGGATTTTTAAGGGCGGAAAAATTCAGGGAACAAGTCCTCTGGGAGGGACTTTAAGCTGTGGGTCCCGTGTCGTAGCTTTATGGCATGTAAAAGAACCTCATACCTCCAAAAGAGGTCACTGAGCCAAAATTGTGGACATTTGCCGCCCAACAGCAGTCACTAATACCTC
>NW_019720943.1:0-534 GCF_002891405.2 Cryptotermes secundus | reverse complement strand
ATTAAAATATACAAAATATCAATCAGAATTGACTAAAAATTTCCCAAATATACAGTAGAATTCGTCAATAGTTTCGACAGAATTCCATTTAATAATAAGAAATCT
This sequence comes from Cryptotermes secundus, assembly GCF_002891405.2. Classification (NCBI taxonomy): domain Eukaryota; kingdom Metazoa; phylum Arthropoda; class Insecta; order Blattodea; family Kalotermitidae; genus Cryptotermes; species Cryptotermes secundus. The sequence continues at coordinate 429 of NW_019720943.1, read as the reverse complement.
TTCACATATTGTCCTTAATTTGTTATATTTTCATGAAATTGTCAAACAATATTCGGAAAAATCGTCAAGAAATAAGATGATTTCGTTAATAATTTGTTTTAATTCTTTAAATTAACTTAGATTTTCAGAACATTTGTTTAAATTCGTTACATAATACAGTAATAAACAGAAATTTGAAGGAATTCCTTAAATTAGAGCGAAATATTTTATAAATTCGTTGAAATTCTTTATTTTAAACTGAACATTTCAAAGAATTTTAGGTTACATTTATATATATTACATTAAATTCTTTCAAAATTAAATTAAAATTTTTTAAACTAACGGCAGATGTTTATAATTTTCTTTCGATTTCAGGAAATATAATGTAAATTGTCAACAAATCTGCTACAATTCCCAAAATTATGTGAAATCTAGCAGAACATAATTAAT
>NW_019720942.1:0-536 GCF_002891405.2 Cryptotermes secundus | reverse complement strand
TACAACTATAGTAGTTACATTGATGACACACCTACTTCTTTCAAGTTGTACTTCACAATGATTGTGTTGTATTTTAGCATCCTGTTGCTCTGATTCATATTCATAATGTGTCTATATTAATACGTATAGCCTTCAAGTGCATACAATCCCATCTACCACTTCTACACTACATGTTTCGGCAGTATGCTGCCATCTTCAGGTGTATCGATCCGTTAACCATTTCACGGCTTGCCTTTATATGTCCATTTACAAACAATACTAAATTTGTATACGTCCCCACATAACAATAAAGTTCATCTATTTAAAACTTATTATCCTATACGTCATTTTTAAAATTCATGTGTATTATTAATCATCCACATGGGGGTCATTCTTCTTATATTTCTAATGTTGTGTGTACATTGTGTCTTATGATGTGTTCTACTCTTGTGGCTGCGTGCATTGTATTGTTGGATGTGTGTGTCATATGTCAGTCTTTTATTTGTAGGTAGTGCTTGAATATCAGTCAAAACAGAGGTTCTAATTTCACTGTACTA
>NW_019720941.1:289-489 GCF_002891405.2 Cryptotermes secundus | reverse complement strand
GCTAGCAACGCAAAGCTAGGTGTTGGCAACTCAAATTTATCAAGCAAACAAGCTAGCAACGCAAATTTATCAAGCTAACAGGCTAGCAACGCAACGCTAGGAAGCTTGCAACGTAAGTCTAGCAATCTAGCAACACAAAGCTAGGAAGCTAGAAACGCAAAGCTAGCAACCTTGCAACGCAAACCTAGCAAGATATCAAG
>NW_019720941.1:0-111 GCF_002891405.2 Cryptotermes secundus | reverse complement strand
CTACCAAGCTAGCAACACGAAGCTAGCAAGCTAGGAACGCAAATCTAGCAAGATAGCAACACAGAACAACAAGCAAGAAACGCAAAGAAAGCAAGCAAACAACGCAAATAT
>NW_019720940.1:829-1037 GCF_002891405.2 Cryptotermes secundus | reverse complement strand
CATTAATAAGATGTTCCAGATCTGCACAAAAGCCCAGTGAATGACAACGAAAAATAATACGGAAATGAACACAAGACTTATTAAGGAATTCATTCCTATGCTCGTATGTATGAATGTTGTGAATGACAGTAAAAGCTCCTTCAGGCAGTAGAAATAATTGCTTTAAGAGAAAGGCCTACCCAATTTTCCAGCACTGCCATTCATATAA
>NW_019720940.1:0-725 GCF_002891405.2 Cryptotermes secundus | reverse complement strand
AAATAGGAAGGGACTGGGAAGGGAAACTAAAAATTTGAAAGGAACTATATAAAACTTAATATCAAGCGTTGATATATCAAACTGAATGGTACTATTAATAATCACCTTGCAAAACGTATGACAACAAAAACAAAATTACGATTACATAATAGTACTCATAAAGGAGGTTTGTGTTATTGCTGTGAATGCTGCATTATACAATTATATCACAATGACGCTCAGAAACAGGAATTCGTTNTTCTTGTAACAACACTCCCCTTATGCTTCGGTATTCCTGTACGAGCATTAAATCGCACAAACTTGGCCACTAAACCTACGCCAAAAGTAGTACCTGAGCTACAACCCATCCGTGGAAATGGTTACATTTTCTAGTAACCACTAGTGACGTTAAAAGAAGCAGGTCCCGAGACCTTATCCTTGTTCATGTTCGCTAGGAAGAAGAATTTGCAAAGAAACGGCCATAACCTAATAGAGACATTTCTCCGGCATTTCCTACGAACGTGTGAAAAATGATTACTCTGCTAATGCTTACCGTTGTGAGGTCACCAATGTGGGATTTCATTATATGAAGACACAGCCACTAGTTGAACTGTCCTATAGTATTTATTACAGTTGCACAGAATAGGCGGACGAACTTAATGTATCTTCTTATGTAACCTCGAGTCGGACATTTAGAAATAATATCACTGTCCGTATTGTTGTAGATTTTGCCCAGCAACCGCTGT
>NW_019720939.1:0-1863 GCF_002891405.2 Cryptotermes secundus | reverse complement strand
AAGCATTTCATCCGAGTGGCGTCAACATGCGACCAAGTGTCATATTTAAACCTTTAATGAGGTAAAAAAGGTAGAGTTGTCCCTGTGCTTAATTAATTATGCACCNGGGTTGGATGTATATTGACCACTGAACCAGTATCATGCCTTCAAGAAAGACTCTGCTCCATAGAATTAGCATTTAGGATTATGCTGTTGAGTTGCGGAATGCTGAAATGTTGACTGCCTGCATTTTCATTGAAGGTTCTGTTTGAGTCTCCACACACATTTGGCTACCACGCGGTGCCAATGAAATATCTGACCCTTGCAGTCCAGCCCGTAGCCCATCGCTATACCGACTGTTTTAAATCCTTTATTTCAATCCCAATTATAACCTCTTACTTACTTACTTATGGAGCTGAGCCCTTCTTCGGGATAAGCCAAATCTGCAGCTACTCAAGAATTTCCCAGCATCTTATGGAACCCGAAAGTTCATTACCGTGTTCACAAGAGCCCTCCACTGGTCCCAATCCAATCCATACCATCCCATCCTATCTCTCTAAGATCCATTTTAATATTGTCCACCCACCTACGCCTTGGTCTTCTCAGTGGTCACTTTCCTTCTGGCTTTCCCACCAATATCCTATATGCATTCCTCTTCTCTCCATTCGTGCTAAATTCCCTGTCCACCTCATCCTCCTTCACTTAATCATTCTAATTATACTTGGAGAAGAGTACAAGTTATGAAGCTCCTCATTATGCATTTATCTCCAATCTCCTGTCACTTCATCCCTCTTCGGTCCAAATATTCGCCTCAACACCCTGTTCTCAAGCAAATTATAAACTTCTAACTGAATAAAAACAACGTCAATTTGTTAGGTTCTTTCATGTTCGTATCTGAATTTCTCTTCTCCGAAACAACTGTCGTCATTCTCGGTTACAGCCATGAGTCTACGCGCCTCGATTGGCAATGCACTGATGTTCTGAAAGCAAGTCAGTACTCTGGAAACACTCGACTTACATAACACACGGTAACACAGGGAGATCCGCTCTACGCTTGTCTTCCAAATTGGGCCACGCTGCCGGATGTGCTCTCTGTTGTCTTTGTGCATTACCACGGTTTCTCAAGCGAACGACAGACCAGTACCATGAAATTGGCTACTCAGTTGGGCCCCTTAGAATGAGCTAGTCTCAATCACTGGTCCAGTGATTGAGACTAGCTCTTTCTAAGTGGCCCAACTGAGTAGGTTTATCCTTCCCTATCCACCTGAAGACGGAGACAGATCCAGTCTCCGAAACGTCGTGGTTTTTTGTCTTTTACATAGCAGACGATGGGTGAAGTCCAAAATAAGCCAAAAGAAGTACAGTATACACCATCGTCAGAATCCTTTCAAGTCTATCGGAGTATAGATTGATTCATAAAATTGTCCGCTGTTGGATCCAGTAACATGCAATGTGTCATTTCGTAGTTTAACGAAGATGTGTTTACTAGCGAGCTGGATGGATGGGTGTTTATGATCTAGCCGTTTAATTGCTAAAATCCGCGTGTTGCATTAACAGACACTAGTGCTTTCAGCTTTAAATGTGTGTGTTAATTAAAAGGTTTCAGTGAAAATGTTCCTACTCTTTCAGAATTTCATATAAATTTACTTCATGCTGATGGACAGCAGGAACTTCTACTTAACTATAAAGACGCAGAAGAAACAGGGCGGTCACGGTAGCCGCGCGGTCTAAGGGATGAACTGTCTTCGCTCGTTCGGAATACGGGATCATGGGTTCGAATCCCACACAAGGCATTGATGTTTTGTATGTGTACATGTTTATTCTGTGTTTGTGTTGTCATGTGTTTAGGTATAGGCCTTGCGACGAGCTGATCACTCGTCCAAG
>NW_019720938.1:0-789 GCF_002891405.2 Cryptotermes secundus | reverse complement strand
GGAACTGCATCTCGATGTTCTGTTTAGCGATTAGACGTTGTGTATCCGCGTGTTGTAGGCTGACTGTGAATGCTGAACAGAGAATATGGAGTTGTCTTGACCTGTTTTAAGGCATTATTCCGGTATAGCTTGGAGAGGCTGAGAAGGACACGTACAACATCAGGTCCTCAGGTTAGCCTGTCTGCGCGAACATGAAACCTCCCGAACACCAAGCAAGAGCATTTAATCACTCGATCTCGACTCGCGGTCGAAAGGGTAGGTTTGTTAGGTGGTTAAATAAGCACAGGTAATAGGATTTGGTTCTCTCCCGGCTGTGGCCATGAAGAGTTTATCTTCTTGGACAGACATGTCCAGCGCGTCGATCGCGGGACGATTTTTGGTCGATCTCATCGGCCTATAAGGAAATTATACGTGAAAAGCATGTAAATTCACTTGTAATGTAATATGATTATATTCAGCTTTTGAAGGGAAAATACGGGTTTAAGTAGTCTGTACTTTCAGTGTATGTTGCTTTTACAACAAACATCATGTGTCGTGTTATTTTTACCAATATTTTTGCTTAAAGCGATGTACGACGAGAGGAGGGGGTGGTAGATCACTGGCAGTTTTTTGACACTAAAAAGTCGATCACAACCGGTTTGAAGTTGGACATGCCTGTTCTAGGATATAACGCTGTGTTTTCTTGCCTGGCTTACTCTTGAGCCCAAATGAAGGAGGCGATATATTTTCCGAAACGTCGGCTGACCTTCACCGGATTACGCGGCATTATATCCAGTTCGAGTCCCGGTG
>NW_019720937.1:0-378 GCF_002891405.2 Cryptotermes secundus | reverse complement strand
AGACTTTACTTTAAATTGCTAGCACCTAAGAAGTTCGCACGACCACCATACTGGTAACCGGTTCTGATGTTAGTGGGCCGCATCCAGCAGCACGGTTATTATATCGTATCACTGCTTCAAAATTAACTGGTTGGAACCTACATGAGACTATAGGTAAAGCTATCCCTGTAAGAGGCCGTGGAGGCCCGCAAGGTTATGAGACGTCGAGGCTCTCACATTTTCTAGACAATCGGATCAGAGATGGCTGTAAGAATGTCAGCCTTATGTGCCGACAACACTTTACTCCCCAGGAAGATTCCTGAGTAGACCCCAGGGCCGTAGTGCGGCTGGAAGAATTAGGTAAGCTTAAAAAAATTCCACTTCATCGGGACTCGAACC
>NW_019720936.1:0-1637 GCF_002891405.2 Cryptotermes secundus | reverse complement strand
GACAGGATGTGTGTGGCTGATTTGTCTTCTAGTAGGCACCTTTCATGGGTTGGGTTATCTGTTAGTCCGAGCTTGAAAAGGTGTCCTTTTAGGTGGCAGTGTCTCGTAAGTAATCCTACCACCCATCTTAGTTGATCTCTGTTTAATTTTAACAGGCCCCTTGTTCTTTTGGCATAGGATCCTGATATAAATCCTTTTTCCTGTTTGAGTCCAGTTGTGGATTCCCAGTGCTTTTTGTGATTTCTGTTAGTCCAGTCCCTGAATGCTTTCTTGGCAACTCCAATTGAGATGCTGCAAGCTGGTTCAGGTCCTATGAATGGCTGTTCAGATCCTGTTCTTGCCAGCAAATCTGCGGTTTCATTCCCTGCAATACCCTCATGACCTGGCACCCGTATCAGTTGTACTCTGTTATGTCTGGCCAATTGTATGAGGGATTGGTGGCAGTCTCAAACCAGTTTTGAAGTGATTTGGTGTGTACCAAGTGCTTTAATTGCAGCTTGCCTGTCTGATAGGATATAGATGTTCCTATTTCTATAGTTCCTATCTAAATTCTCAAATGCACATGCCTTAATGGCACCTGTGCCTGGAATACTGTTGTGTACTGACCAAGGCCAAAACTACATTTCCACCCTGTTCCATCACAATACACTCCAGCTTCAGTGCCTTTATTTGTCTTGGAACCATCTGTATACCAGATTAGTCCCCACTTTGTATCAGGTTGAAACCCCTCTTTCCATTCACTTCTATCAGGAAGTCTGATCGTGAAGGGTCTATCATAAACATGTTTCAGTAGCATTTTATCAGATCCCATCTGCAGGATGGATTCCTTTTTCATGTCCCGAGTCTTGTATGCATGTCTGAAACCTTTTGATTTAGGTCTCCATTGATCATTGCAACATAGTCTGTAATTTCCTAACTTGGCCTCTGCGTCCATCTGCAAATGCAGTGGAGGGAGTCCTAGTAGGATTTCCATTGCAGCTGCTGGAGCTGTTCTCATTGCTCCCATAATTCGCAAGCAGGCCGTCCTTTGAAATTTGCTTAGTTTGCGTTAAGATTTATGCAAGATTTGTTTGTCATGATGTACATGTTCTATATTTGTATTAGCATGAGTGCCGTAAAGACAAGCAGAAATTGAAGCAGCGAAAGGAGAATGACATTCCTTTGGCTATGGTGCGGAATGAAGAGCCAGCTAAGAAGTGCAGGAAGTTGGTTTTACCAGAACCTCAGATATCAGACCAGGTAAGCACATACTTAGTTGTATAGTCAATATATATTGATTTCTGAGATCGGAGGTTCTCATTGCAGTGACTGTGAAGAGTGGACAAGTGTTAATAAATGTGTATTCATCTCAGTAATATACGAAGGGGGACCCAAAAATAACCAGAACTGACCTGTTGTGCGCGCATGCTTTGTAGTTACGAGTTGTGCTGCTAGGTGGTGTTAGCTGTGGGTCTCCCGCGACTGTTAGTGAGCTGGCGTCAGTCTGAGTTAAGTGGTTTGTCTGTGGTGCTCTGTTGTGTGCGTTCCTGTTTCATCCCTTTGGCGATTAGTGAGATGGCCGATGAGAAGGAACAAAGATTGTGCGTGAAATGTTGCTTTCTGTTAAGGAAAACTGCAGCCGAGACTGTTGGGATGCT
>NW_019720935.1:0-643 GCF_002891405.2 Cryptotermes secundus | reverse complement strand
GTTCTATGTAAGCTTTTAGTTTGGTTAACCCTGTCTGAGTCACTTTACTGTTATATTCTAAATCCGATATCGTATCGTTAAAGGTCCCAAGCGATGCCCTTACGATGGATAGTTGTTGCTTCATTGAGTTAGTCAGATCCTCTGAATTTTTCTCAAATTGATCTGTTCGTTGTAATAATCCGCATCGTCTGCATCTAGTGTGCCGAATAAAATCTTGCTTACCTGACCGATGAAATTTAGTGCTCCCCTTCGCTTTCTCAATCGTCTTGGTTTTTCTCCTACTAGCTCGCGAAGTAGATTTTCGCTCCCTTTTATTTTCCCAAAGGTTTCCATGGATATCGTATAAAAGTGACTACAATCGGTCCAGTTCCTGATTTCCGTCGTGTGACATAGCTGGTTTATGTGGTCTATGTATTGACCTATCTGGTCAATGTCACGGTCTGTTTGCCCTAAATTTACATATACCACCGTTTTCCAGTCGGTGTTATATAGTGTCGTTTCCCCCAACTGTTCATAATATAATCCTGGTGATTCGTCGTATTTCTCTATTGAGTGACCTAACCTTTGTTCTGCGACTTGGGGTTTTGCAGTTTCCCATGACCATACGATCCAGAGTATGTACGCCCATGCTCTCCCACCATGC
>NW_019720934.1:0-289 GCF_002891405.2 Cryptotermes secundus | reverse complement strand
GAATCCATCTTACCAAAACGAATCTCTCTATTTCCTCCTCCTTACCCCTTGTCTTCTTACTCTTACAAAATAACACGCCCATTCTTACTTATATAGCAGTATTAGAATTTAAAGCCCGAACTCCACACACTCTCTCCAAACTCTGGCAACTGACCAACTGACTGACCGTTATTCACACTTGACTTCACACACCTGCAGAAGCGTAACTGTAACATCCTTAGTAGGTTCCGTGGTTACACGCCAACGTGCTGCCACCTGTGCGTCATTCTCTACAAACAGAACTCCTGTA
>NW_019720933.1:0-336 GCF_002891405.2 Cryptotermes secundus | reverse complement strand
TTTTCCTTATTAGTGGATCTTGTAGGACCTCAAATTCGAAGACAAGATACAAATTTTCATACAGCTGTGTCAGCAGAACCATAGGCAAAATTATAGTTTTGTATATTCTAATTTTTACGTTTTTGGACAGCAGGCAAGAAGACAAAAGGTTCTGGACTGAATGGTAGCAAGCATTATCAGAGTTCAATCTCCTCTTAATATCCTCCCAATTCAGATTTTCGTTTGTTATCGTTGTTCCCAAATATCTGAACTGTGCCACATTTTCAAAACATTGTTATTTATTTTTATGTAATGATTTTGCTCTACATTTTGGTGATGAGACAGCAACATATACTT
>NW_019720932.1:0-384 GCF_002891405.2 Cryptotermes secundus | reverse complement strand
GATTTGCGTTGCTAGCTTGCTTGCTTTGCGTTTCTATCTTGGTAGTATTGCGTTGCTAGCTTGCCGCCTTTGAGGTGCCAGCTAGATTGGTTTGCGTTGCTACATTGCTAGCTTGGAGTTGCCAGGTTGCTAGCTATGCGTTGCTAGCTAGATAGCTTTGCGTTGCTAGATTGCTAGATATGCGTTGCTAGCTTGATAACTTTTCNCGTTGCTAGCTTGCTAGCTTTGCGTTGTTAGCTGAATAGCTTTACTTTGCTAGCTTGCTAGATTTGCGTTGCTAGCTTGCTATCTTTGCGTTGCTAGCTTGCTAGCTTTGAGTTTCTAGTTTGCTATCATTGAGTTGCTAGCTTGCTAGATTTGTTTTGCTACCTTGCTAGCTTGGCG
>NW_019720931.1:0-1142 GCF_002891405.2 Cryptotermes secundus | reverse complement strand
CGCAAAGCTGCCATCTAGAAACGGAAAGCAGGCAAGCTTGCAACGTAAACCTGCCAAGCTAAAAACGCAAAGCTAGCAAGAGAGCAACTCAAAGCTATCAAGGTAAGCAACGCAAATCTAGCAATCTAGGAAAGCAAAGCTAGCAAGCTAGCAAAGTAAAGCTAGCAAGCTAGCAACACAAAGATAGCTAGCTAGCAACGAAAAGTTAGAAAGCTAGATCGCACAGCTAGCAAGTTAGCAACGCAAATCTACCAATTTAGAAACACAAATCTAGCAAGCCAGGAACGCAAAGCGAGCAAGTTAGCAACGCAAAGCTAGCAAGCTAGCAACGCAAATCTAGTAAGCAAGCAACGCAAATGTAGTAAGCTACCAATGCATATCAAGCAATCTAGCAAGCTAGCAAAGCAAAATTAGAAAGCTAGCAAAGCAAAGCTGCCTAACTAGTAAAGCAAAGCTGGCAAGCTAGCAACACAAATCTAGCAAGCTAGCAACGCAAAAATAGCAAGCTAGCAACGCAAAACTAGCAAGCTAGCAACGCAAAGCTAGCAAGCTAGCAACGCAAAACATAGCAAGCTAGCAACTGAAACTAGCAAGGTAGCAACGCAATACTAACAAGCTAGACACGCAAATCTAGCAAAGCTAGAATCTCAAAGCTGGCAAGCTAGCAACGCATATCTAGGAAGTTAGCAACGCAAACATGCAAGCTTGCAACGCAAAGCTAGCAAGCTACCATAGCATATCTAGCTATCTAGCAAGCTAGCAACGCAAAGCCAGCAAGCTAGAAACACAAAGCTGGCAAGCCAGCAACGCATATCTAGGAAGCTAGCAACGCAAACATGCAAGCTTGCAACGCAAAGCTAGCAAGCTACCATAGCATATCTAGCTATCTAGCAAGCTAGCAACGCAAAGCCAGCAAGCTAGAAACGCAAAGCTGGCAAGCTAGCAACGCATATCTAGGAAGCTAGCAACGCAAAGATAGCAAGCTAGCAACGCAAAGCTAGCAAGCTAGAAACGCAAAGCTAGCAAGCTTGCAACGCAAAGCTACCAAGCTAGCAACGCAAAGCTAGCAAGTTAGCAATGCAATGCCAGCAAGATAACAACGCAAAACTATATTGATAGCAACGCAAATTTAGCATTCTAAC
>NW_019720930.1:0-241 GCF_002891405.2 Cryptotermes secundus | reverse complement strand
TCTGACTTTTTCAAGTTAAAATAACGAATTTCAACCAATTTAGAAAATATCACTCTAATTTATGGAATTACTTTTATTTTCTGATAATAACTATATTTTTAATGAATTTTATTAAAATTTTCATTCATTCACGATCCATTTAAATTAAATTTATTCATGAGCTGAACGGACGTGTCTTGGTTATGCTCCCGCCCGTTTGACTGCCTAGTGTTTCTTTGTGTGTACAGGCCTACCGCTGCTT
>NW_019720929.1:366-460 GCF_002891405.2 Cryptotermes secundus | reverse complement strand
TTGCTAGCTTGCTAGCTTTGCGTTGCCAGCTTGATAAATTTGCTTGTTACCTTGCAACCTAGGCATTGCTAGCTTGAAAGCTTTGCGTTGTTAG
>NW_019720929.1:0-311 GCF_002891405.2 Cryptotermes secundus | reverse complement strand
AGGTTAGCGTTGCTAGCTTGCCAGGATTGCGTTGCTAGCTAGTCAGCTTTGCGTTGCTGGCTTGCCAATATGCGATGCTACCTTGACAGCTTTGCGTTGCTAGCTTGCTAGATATGCGTTGATACCTTGCTAGCATTCCGTTCGTAGCTTGCTAGCTTTGCGTTGATAGCTTGCTAGCTTTGCTTTTCTTGCTTGCTAGCTTTGCGCTGTTAGCTTGGTAGTTTTGCGTTGCTAACTTCCAATTGTGAGCTGCTAGCTTGCTACCTTTCCGTTGCTTCTTTGCTTGCTTGTTTTGAGTTTCTTGCTTGCCA
>NW_019720928.1:0-424 GCF_002891405.2 Cryptotermes secundus | reverse complement strand
TTTCCTGTCACAACCTAAACAAAATTGGCTTTGTTCTAATCCAAGTTTGCACATATCAACCACGCAGCTACCAGTTCAACATGGCTCAGAGATGAAAGCAGTTGCAATCTCTTGGAGGACAGGAAATATTAGATATGTTGTCTGATGAGCTATCAGATTTGCCAACTGCTTCGTCTTCTGATAGCGAGGCCATTATCAGTGACAGTGACAGTGACAGGGGCCACAGGGCTGCCCAAAATGTGTCAAGTGAAAGTGAGAGCTCCGTTGAAAGTGCGAGTGTCGGACAGCAATACCTACTTTCAAGGAAAGTACGTATTTGTGGTACAATTAGGGTGAACAGAGGCCTCCCTCCAGATCTGAAGAGGCATGTAAACACCTAAAACGTGGCGACACCGCATTCAGGAGGAAGGAGGACATTCTTCTT
>NW_019720927.1:0-714 GCF_002891405.2 Cryptotermes secundus | reverse complement strand
CACCGTACATTTTGTTAATTTTAAGGGATTTAATTACGGCTATGACAACGGACCGATGTCCCCATCCTGAAAGTCATGTTCTGAAAATAAGAGCGTTCTAAGTCCCATAGGCACAAATCGGTGAGCAAAACAATACGATGTTATTCAGCAGTGAGAAAGAAACGATTGCATTTTCAACTAAGACGCATTGTACTCGGTTCCTGTCATATGTAGAATGATTTTATGAGCAAGAAACTCTCTTGTTCACGTGTTATTATAAGACATAATATAAAAATATATATGTAGTCATGTAATTTATCTTTACAGCGTACATTTAGTAATTTCAAGGGATTTATTTACGGCTATGATAAAAGACCGATGTCCCCATCCTGAAACTCATGTTCTGAAGATAAGTGCGTTCTAAGTCCCATAGGCACAAATCGGTGAGCAGAAAAATCGATGTTATTCAGGAGTGAGAACGAAACGATTGCATTTTCAACTAAGACGCATTGTACTCGGTTCCTGTCATATGTAGAATGATTTTATGAGCAAGAAACTCTCTTGTTCACGTGTTATTATAAGACATAATATAAAAATATATATGTAGTCATGTAATTTAACTTTACACCGTACATTTTGTTAATTTCAAGGGATTTATTTACGGCTGTGATAAAGGTCCAATGTCCCCAACCTGAAACTCATGTTCTGAAAATTAGAGCATTCTAAGTCCCATAG
>NW_019720926.1:0-571 GCF_002891405.2 Cryptotermes secundus | reverse complement strand
ATAGCAACGCAAAGCTAGCAAGATAAGAACGAAAATTTAGAAAATTAGCTAGCTAGCAAGCGAGGAATACAAAGCTAGCAAGATCGCAACGCCAAGATTTAAAGATAGCAAAACCAAACTAGCAATCTTGCAAGGCAAAGCTAGCAAGCAAGCAACGCAAAACTAGAGAGCTAGCCACGAAAATCTAGCAATCTATCCAAGTAAACCTAGCAAGCAAGGTACGCAAACCAGCAAGAAAGCAAGTAATCAAGTAACGCAAAGCTATCAAGATAGCAACCCGAATCTAGCATTCGAGCAACGGAAATTTAGCAAGCTAGCATCGAAATGCTGGCAAGCTAGCAACGCAAAACTAGCATTCGAGCAACGGAACGTTAGCAAGCTAGCATCGAAAAGCTGGCAAGAAAGCAACGCAAAGCTACCAAGAGAGCAACGCAAAACTAGCAAGCTAGCAACGCAAAACTAGCAAGCTAGCAACGCAAAGATAGGAAGCTAGCAACACAAAGCTAGCAAACAAGTAACGCAAATCTAGCAAGCTAGCAATCTATCAACTCAAAGCTAACAAGCTAGCAAC